>NW_024081763.1:0-41699 GCF_003009895.1 Hyaena hyaena | reverse complement strand
CCTCCCCCGCACCAGGGGGTCCGCTCCCTCCCCCGCACCGGGGGTCCTCTCCCTCCCCAGCACCGGGGGTCCTCTCCCTCCCCCGCACCGGGGGTGTCCGCTCCCACCCTGGCACCAGGGGGTCCGCTCCCTCCCCCGCACATGGGGGGTCCGCTCCCTCCCCCGCATCAGGGGGTCCGCTCCCTCCCCTGCACCGGGAGTTGGCTCCCTCCCCTGCAGGAGGGGTCAGCTCCCACCCCGGCACCAGGGGGTCCGCTCCCTCCCCCGCACATGGGGGGGTCCGCTCCCTCCCCCGCACGGGGGGGGGGAAACTAAGCCAGGATCTTCACTGCCCAGCCTTCCCCTTGGCCTCACAGGGCACCCAGCTGCTCAGTGCATCCCGGGACCCTGGCAGGAGGCCCCCCGGGCAGCTGGCCTGAGAGCCCAGGGAGGGGGAGGGGAGCAGGGAAGCCTGCGCGGGAAGGCTGTGTGCAGAGCACCAGTCATGTTTTCTTGGCAGCTGGTGCTTTGCTAAGTGCTTCTGTGCGGACGTTGGCCCCTGGGCTCCTTCCTGCCCTTCCAGGCAGCCTTCGAGGTCTCCCCACCGCTGCCATCCACGGGTGTCTTGGGGGGGCTGAGACCCAGTGTCCCAGGGGCTCGCAGGGCTGGGGAGGGAGGGAGATGGAAGGCTCAGCCCCCGTGCAGCCCCCGCCCTGCTTCCACCCTCCAACCCCCCGCAGGGCCTCAGGAGAGCAGTGCCCTCGGGGCCGGGCCTCCTCCCCTGGCAGCCTGGGGACCCTGAGGACTGGGGGACCGCCACCCGCTGCCCTGCCACCGCAGCTACCCCCCCCCAAGAACCGAGGGCGCCCCTGAGGCTGCAAGGTGGCTCCAGCCTCCACCCCCCACCCCCACCCCCCACATTCGAGGATGTCTCCAGCCTCACCCACATCGTCACTCTTAGGATTTTGCAGAGGCTTCTTGTTTTCAGTTCTAGAAAAAAGTGGCAGCCTGATTTCCCTGTACTTGTTTTTAACCAGGGCACGTGCTTTCCTTTCCAATAGTGACTTATCTCACAGCCTACCTGGGGAGCCACCCACCCACCCTCAGGGCACCCTCTCGCCAGGGGTGTCTGAGCTCTGCTCTGCAGGGGGGGGCGCAAGGGAGGGAGGGTCTGGAGGTTTGCAGGGATGAGGGAGCCTGTTAGTGAGGCAAGTGCGCCCTCTGTCTTCCCTGCAGGGAGATGCTGCCAGCAGCCAGAACTTCTGGAAGGGGGGGGCAGCGGGGTGGGGGCAGGAGGGGGTAGCCCGTGATGCCCACCCGACACCTCCTCGCCCCCTCCAGCGCACAGAGGGGGCTGCCGAGCCTGGGAGGAGACAGACCGGTCAGGGAACACAGCCCGTCCAGGACGCCGGCAAAGCCAAAACGTTGGCCATTATCTGGCTCCACATGTGGCTTCAACTTTCCGTCTTCCTGTGCTGCTGGCTGACAGACCTCCGGTCACAGCGAAAAGGAGGACTTGATATGTTAAAACTTCTGCTGCACACCTAGATTCCAGTTTTCCTTAAAAAAAGCACCTTGAGTCTTAAATCTACTTGCTGCTGCTTTTCTTAACGCGAAACAAATTTTATTCACTAAAGCTTTGCCCTGCATGGGCTGCAGACTTTCTCTGGCACGTGCTAAGGGAAGCGTGACCACCCACGTGCCTGTAATAAAGCAGTGGGCGTGTCAGGGCGCTTCTGGGCGTCGTCCTGCAGGGGGCTGACCCTGTGAGGGACGTGTTCGCAGGCGCGCGCACAACCCCCCCACCCCACGCCAGAAGGCTCGTGATCTATTAGGGAGAAGAACTTGAAAAGGAAATACCACGTTCTTACCATGATATAGTGGATGTCAGAAAAAAGAGAAGATGAATTGCCCAGTGATGATTCCAGGACCCAACACCAGAGTAGAGAAAAACAAGCCTTCTGGGCCCTTCCAGGTGATTCCGAGCGGAGAAGGGACCCACATGATGTGGGCGAAGGGACCAGTCCCAGAAAGGATGGACGGATGTCACGGGGTTTGGGGTTACCCCCAAGGACAGCCAACATTCACTCTGCTCCAAGCGACATGGGACACACAGGTGGAGACCGAGGGTCAGGGTCTCCTGGACTCTCCCGGCACCAGACCTATCCCAGGGTCCTCTAAAATTATGCAACGAGCTGAAAATTCAGGACGTGAAGAGGGAGGGAGGCCTGCCCCAAACACCCAACTGCACTCAAGACAGAATCCAGCACCGTGCATCCTACCTGGACCACGGTGGACCCCGCCCGTCTGGGTTTCTCTCGAAAGGCGGTACGTAGGGCGCTTAACCTCTCTGTGCCTCGGTTTACTCCTCTGGAGGTGGGAAGGATCCCCGTGCCCTGGCGGTGACCCTGGTGACGGCGTGCCAGGCCCCGATGTCACTGGCTCACATCCATGAATGGTCCACCCCAGTGCCCCAGCCACACCAACCCCGTAAGTGCTCACGTCAGCCTCCCCTCGGCGCTGCCCGCCTGCATGGCCCCGGCTGGGGGCCCCAGTAGCCCACACCGTGCATGCAGGGCCGAGGGCCCGGCCGGGGCGTGACTGCAGGGGTGGGGGCTTGCCAGGAGAATGCAAGTGAAACAGGAACATGTGCGGGCAGTGGAGGAAGCACCAGGGACAGAGAGAGATGGCGGAGGTCCACAGAAATGGGGAGTCACTGTCCAGCTACGAGTGCAGGCTGGGTTTGGAGTGTGCGTTCGGAACAGTCACAGCATGCTTTTCCAGAACCCACCTTTCCGAGGACCAGCATGCTAACCGTGAACACTGGCCGTGAACGCCAAGGCCGACAGCGAATCTCCACATTTCAAGAGGTTTTATCCTAACCATCGCAACACATCAAGCCGGGAGGCTCACAGCTCACCCTCGTTGCTGCGTGATGAGAACTTCCGCCATCCAGGCAAGCTGCCTACAGGGAGCCACGGAACAGGCCACAGTTTGGGAGCTCACAGGACTCAGTGCTAATACTCTGCCCACACTGAGCAGCAGCTCTAAGACCACTGGAGGATGAGAAGAGCCAGCAGGCTGCTAGTGCAGAGCACACCCCTCCCCCAGGCTGCTAGTGCAGAGCACACCCCCCCAGGCCGCTAGTGCAGAGCACACACCTCCCCCCAGGCTGCTAGTGCAGAGCACACACCCCCAGGCCACTAGTGCAGAGCACACACCTCCCCCCAGGCCGCTAGTGCAGAGCACACACCTCCCCCCAGGTTACTAGTGCAGAGCACACACCCCCAGGCTGCTAGTGCAGAGCACACACCCCCNCCCCCCAGGTTACTAGTGCAGAGCACACACCCCCAGGCTGCTAGTGCAGAGCACACACCCCCTCCCCCCAGGCTGCTAGTGCAGAGCACACACACCCCCCCAGGCAGCTAGTGCAGAGCACGCCCCTCCCCCCAGGCTGCTAGTGCAGAGTACACACACACACCCAAGCTGCTAGTGCAGAGTACACACACACACCCAAGCTGCTAGTGCAGAGCACACACACACACCCAGGCTGCTAGTGCAGAGCACACACATACACACCCAAGCTGCTAGTGCAGACAGAGCACACAAACCCCCCCCCAGGTTGCTAGTGCAGAGCACACACACACACCCAGGCTGCTAGTGCAGAGCACATCCCTCCCCCCACGCTTCCGGATCCAGGCCTGAGTAGCCTCATCTAGGGCACAGGTGCCCCGGCTGGGCTCCAGAACCTTCCACCTTTACAATTCTCTTATGATTCCACCAGAGCCGAGGACATGCCTGCTGGGTAGGCTTGGCTGTGGCCACAGCTGTCCGCACTCATCGCCGTGAAGACGCTCAGGACCTGGGAAGTTCAGGCAGAGAGACCTAAAGCCTGCAAGACACACGCTTCTCCCCAAAACTTTAAATGACCCACAAGAGAACATTTGTGTGACCTTTAACACTCGTCAGTGTCTCAAATATTCGGGTTCAGAGGTCACGGACAGAGAACCCAGCATCTGGAAGAACCCAAGTGGGGTTTATCAATCCTGCCTGGGATTTGCTCCAGGGCCTTGGAACTCATGGGCTGGCCCCCCAGGACCACGTAAGCCGGCAACAAAATGCCAAGTGGCACCACCAGCTTTGTGACCAGTGACTTCTGAACTGCCCCAATCCCACAGAGCCATGGAAACACAACCGTGAAACCGATTTTCCAGCCCTTCCCGACAAGAATTAGCCCCAATTAGTGTGGGCTGTTGTATGTCTCATGGTCGCCACCGTCCTTTCTAGAGCAGCCTTCTCTGGTCATCTAGTTACCCCAGGATTGGCCAGAGCCCTGCAACTTCGGAAGCCTCAAGACAGGACGGCCTTCTCTCGAGGTTTCAGGAAGGTCGTCACGGGGTGATAGAAACGTGCGCACGTGAGCTGGTCTGTCTGCATCACAGGGGGTCACGCGCTGCGCACAGGAGCCCCGGGACCTGGGGAGACAGACAGCGATGGCGCGAGACCCGTCAGCAGCTCCAAGAGGAAGTCGCGGCGCCCTGGCCATGAGGGCTCGTGGATCCTGGGATGTCCTGTGGAAGGGGTCACTGTCGTGACCTGCAGGTGACCAACACGAAGCCGAGTCGCCGGACAACGTGAGCGGCAGTGGGTGGTGTCCCCAGCTGGGGTGGGGGGGGTGCTTACATTTCAGGCAACTGCAGTCTCCCCTCCCCTTCCCCGAGGCTCCTACCGGAGGCCTTTCAGAGAGCCATGGGCAGAAACCCAGAGGGCCGCGGGGCCACCGCCCTGCCACCCCGCTCTGGCCCCGTCCCACCCGCCCAGCGCCTGCCTGCGGCCGGCCGTCACTGCTCGCCTGGACCGCCTCAACATCCTCCTCCTGCCCGCTCTCCAGTGAGCGGCGCGGTGACTTGGAGACCCTCCGACTTCCTGTCGCGGCTCACCCACCTCGCGCCTCTGCCTCTACACCTGCTCCCGGCCACCGGCCTCTTACGGGGCCACCAACGTGCCAGCTCCCTCGGGCCACGTGGTCCCAGCTCAAGATCTTTCCCAGTTGGTCCTCTTCACAGACACGCCAGTCACTCTGCCTCCACCCCACTTCTGGGGTCCTCAGCCCTGTCGGAACTAGGCGCCCCTGCTTGGGGCACCCTGGAAGCGTCTGGGGGAGGAAGGCGCGGATGAATGAGGGCTGTACAGGGCCGTGGCTGAGGGTTCCGGCGCCCGCAGCGCTGGGGGCCCTGCAGCGGACGCCCGTTGCTCTAGGAATTTTTAGATACTTTCTTATAAATTCTAAATATGTTACCTTTTAAGTTGCATTCTGTTCGGATGTTTCAAGCGTGTTATTTTTGAGTGATATAATTTGACCTCAAAGAGATGGAGGAGGAAACCTTTCCCCTGAACGACTACTTAGTACACAGTATCACGCAGCAGCTTGTCAGAACCGCCGTAAGCTATCATTTGAGTGGTGCTACTGAACACCCCGCTGGTGTAGAACATGAGAACGGAGGGCCTTTCGGCCCCATTTCTTCTGTGCACAGCCTGGGACGTCACCTGGATTCTGAATTTCCTGAACCGGTGATAAAATCATCTTTCACTGCTCGATTTAGAAAATCCAGGAATATGAATTCAGAGAAGCCCCCATTCCTCTCGAAAGGAAAGCATACACTCAAACATGCACACACACACCACCTGGTTTCCAAAGTTTATTAAAAATCAAAGAATAGAAAAACTTTACATAAAAATATGTCAATTTTAGCTTCCACATTGTTGTTCACACACACAAAAAAAATTGAAACATGATATCGTTTTGATCAACCTGTAGCTCGTGACCACAGCGGTAGCCAGGCCAATTCATTGGGTCCGTTTGCCACGACGGGGGTGGAGCGTGGCGCCTGTGTCTGAGTCGAGCTTTAAAACGCACACCCCACGGGCGGCCCCGTGGTGGCTCCTTGATGTAGGGTCACAGTCAATATTGCTAATGTGCGGAGATTAGTACAGGCCTACGTATCAGTTTTTATAAATATTTATCGATAGATTCACAATTTAAATATCTTTAAATATTTTTGATAACTTTCGGTCATCAAGAACCGCAGACGCGTGCTGCTCTGTTCTGGAACGGCCCCCCTCGGCAGCCGCAGCCGGCAGCCCCCCCCTACCCCGGCCGGTGGCGCCGTGGGCCGACATTTCAGAGCCGTCCCGGCGGGGACCCCACCACCAGGCCATACTTCAGACCTCCCCGCTCTGCACATCGATCAAGTGTCATGGCCATAAGTCTCTCGACTCGACGTTCTCCACTGGTGGACTTCAAGGACCAACCTACCTGTAGTGTTCAGCAGGGCCGGAACCCCCGTTTCAGAAACGGGGCCTCAGGCGGCCTCTGAGATGCAGCTAACACCCAGGACGACTGTGGTGCTCCGATAACTCAGGGTTAGGTGGGATGGACATATTCTTGTTGAAAACAAGGTCACAAAGACAGTGGCTGTCGTGGCAGGCCGCGCTTGCATAGTATACCTGATGCCTCTCCGGTGGGGCGCCAGCCGCCCCCCGGCCCCACCCCCGGGCTGTGCTCTCCTGTGATACGTTAAAAATACTCCCCACGGTGCACTGAGCAGCTGAAGGACTTCTCATAGATTTGCTCTTAACAGAACGAACGCATACTGCTATACAGATTCCTCATGGAATCAACATAATCCTTTCTCCACATTCCTAAAACTGGGTACCATTGTCCGTACTGATACTCACCAGACCCATCGTCACAGGCCACGTTACTAAAACCGACGGAAGCATCTCAAAGTTCACATTTGTTTTCTTAGGATTTTATAATGTGACAACCCTTTCTCCCCTTAGAAAGTTCTGGCACTTTAAATGCTGGATTTGTTGTCTACTTTAAAAGAACCAAAAACCAAAACGTTAAGCTCTGTGGTCAGAGCGAGACGGCAGACAGGCCGGGCTGCGGGGCCAGAGGGCAGCTGGTCGGAGGGCTCAGGGGCCAGGCCGCTTCGAAGAACCGCGGGGGCCACTCAGCTCCCCACCCTCGCCCCCCACGCGCTGAGAGGCCTCTCGTCTGACCACAAGAAAAACACAAAAACAAACCCCGAGCCCCTCACTCACGGTGTTGGTAACGGTGCTCATCAGACAACCAGCCGACAGGATGAACCCAACTTAGAAAATGCGACTCGGGAAAGGACCTAAGCTTGTTTAAAAAAAACCTCCTCCCTTAAATATAACTTATGTGAAAATATGAATTAAATAAAAATATCTGAGTTATTGCACAAATCATAAGTTCTCCGTATTTACATAGAAAAACAGTTCGGACACTGGAAACGAAGCGCGAGGGCAGTGACACGGTGGCGGCCGCCCCGCCCCGCCCGGCGAGGGGCCACGAGCTCGGGGCCAGCCTCAGTTGCTCTGACAAACGCGAAACGAAGACACCCAAACCGCGAGGGCCCCAGCCTCGCTGCCGAGGAGCGCCCCGCAGCCCCGCGCGGGCCGGCCCGGGCCCCGGACAGGCTCCTGGGAAGGCCGAAGGCAGCGCCCACGTGGAATGAGGCTTCACAGATGAGCACAGGGGGCTGTTCTTGAACAGGGACGTGACCACCACACAAGGGACATGCAGAGTGATCAGCGGCGGGCGCTCCGGGGGGGCCAGGGCCGACGTGCTGGGTGCTGGTCTCAGTTCCCGGCCGGACGCCAGGCCGCCCGGCCTGAGTCCGTGGAGAGTGGGGGCCGGGAGGCGCCGTCGGGGGCTATTATCTGCTCAGGCTGACAGGCAGGCTGTCCCTCGTGTGTGTGTGTTTTTTCCTCCTCCAGCCGGTGCGGTTGTACTGGTGGTGGCCCCGGTTGCCCACGGGGGGCCGCACGCCTCCGCTGCCCACGGAGCCGTACGTGCCGCCCTGGTTGTGCGAGCCTTTCATGGACAGCTTCATGCCACTGTGCTGCTGGAGAGACAGAGGGGACAGCAAGGTCGGAGGCTGCCTCGGGGACACTGGACACCGCGGCCGCTGGAGGGCACCCCCGAGCCGCGTCCCCCCCCCCCCCCCCCCCCCCCCACGCCCCCCCCCCCCCCCCCCCCCCCCCCCCCCCNCCCCCCCCCCCCCCCCCCCCCCCCCCCCCACCGGAGACCAGGGAGACAAAGGCCACACACAGCTGCCACGTGCAGTCCTGTCCCTTGCACCTGCAGGGTCCACGTGTATCCACGTGACAGTAAACGCGGAGGTGCTGAGGGAGAGCTGCCTCTCCCGGGTCACGGTGCCCCTGCGTATGAGGCAGACGGTGCCTGCCCACACGGGGACCCGCCGGGCCAGGGGCTGGGCACCAGGTCACACCACACACGTTCACATCCGAAGAGGTTAGCCTCACATGCTGACCTGTCCCGTGTGTCCACAGGACTGGGGGCCCCTCGTTTCCTTTCCTCCACTTGGGCTCTGACATTCTGGAGACACGTACGTGAGCTCCGTGCCCAGTGGGCCGGGGGCTCGAGGTCCCTGGGGTGACGCTGGACCCGCTGCGGCAGGCGCTCGAGCTCCTACGCCTGAAGCGCGGGGCGGGGCGGGGGGCAGACACAGCCGCTGCCCGGGGTCCCTGAATTCATGAAGGAGCCTCCCTTCCTCCAAGTGCTCACTCCACCCTGAGTGTTTCCAGCAGGTCAGCGCGATGCCCCTGTGGGTGCTGTGAACACCCCTCGGAACAGGACAGGTAAAGCCAAGAAGGAAGGGTCTATTACTCGGCCCCAAACAAAAAAAACCGATAGGGACTTAATGGCACAGCCACAAAGAGCCAAACTTTAAGCATCAACAACTCACTGGCAAAATATGATCAGACAAGCATCAGAGGAACTGACGGGAGTAACCGAGGGGCGTGTCCCCGGATGCTCGGAGCCAGGGGACGTTCGCCCTGGGACACTGCACCTTCAGTCCTGCGGGCAGACGCCCGTTCTCAGACACACTCTGGTTTGGAGAGCACAGAAGTCGATGACGACCTATTTTCCTACCACCCAAGTTTCTCACGTGCGGCATCTGGAGAAGCCACAGGGGGGCGGAAGTGCGCATTCACAAGGACCCCAGCGAAACCTAGTCAAAGGGCCTCCCCGCCCACCCTGGCCCCCTCCACCCTGGGGCGCGTACACAACACAGGGGGACGAGACCACATGGCGACACTGTGCACCGGGCCACGCCAGCATCTGTTCTGGGTTGTACCCCTGGCCTCTTGAGATCCAAAGTATGTGGCATGTAAATTAACAGATACACATGGAAACAAAATATTCTTTGCTTTGAACCTTATTTCCAACTTCAGTTTTACGCTAACAAGTTCAATCAAAGAATTAAGAGAGATGCTTAAACTATATTACATTTGAAACTACCTTAATATTTTTCTTTCATTACAAAAAAAGCAAACATGAAGCTGAACGACCAGAAAGCAATTCTATTTTAAAGAGCGTCTCTGTGGGGCAGTTTAAGCATCTGACTTAAGCTCAGGTCGTGATCTCCTAGTTCGTGGGTTCGAGCCCCACGTCGGGCTCTGTGCTGACAGCTTGGAGCCTGGAGCCTGCTTCAGATTCTGTGTCTCCCCCTCCTCCCACCCATTCTCTCTCTCGCCTCAAAATAATTAAACTTAACAAAATAATACAAATAAACAGTAATGAGCATCTCTGTGGAGCTGTCTCTGGACACAGCAAGGAGCCCGGCCTGTCAGGGACGCGCATCGGGGGGCCCGGGCCCAGGCCAGGGAGGAGGCGCACCTTGTGATACAGGTGAGGACTCGAGAGCGAGTTGGGGGACGTGGACGGAACGGCCGGGGAGGACATGTGGTGAACGGCTTTCAACGCTGGAGTGCCTTCGACGCCAACCTGTCTGCAAGCGACAGGGGCCACCCCGAGGGTCGGTGGAGGTATCGTAAACCTGGTCTAGGAAGAGAAAGGGCAGAGACGTCAGCAAGGCAGCGAGCCGACAGAGGGCACAGGCCCAGGTGTCACGCAGAGCCCGCGGAGGGAGGGCGCTGCTCCGGGACGGCACCCGCCAACGGGCTCATGCACGTCGTCTGTTTTCCTGTAACCCGACAAGGTTTTGTTTTGCATCAGGAAGACCTGACATCCTGAAACAGCAATTACAACAGGAAGCACACCCAGTAACCCAAATCCTAAAGCTTTCCTATTCCTTGAAGACCAAACGATTTACCAAGTCAGTCATCAGAGCAACGACTCTCCCTCGCGTCTCTGGGAAGAGCTGAAGCACAGACCCCACGCGCCGGCCCCTCCCAGCCCTCTCCAGCCCATGGACTACTTCTATTTCTGCACAGGGTGCCGCTGGGAACTCTCTCAGACCTGCGACAACAGCAGTGCTCACGTCTCAGATCCTACGTGTGCCCCAAAGACCTGTGCGGACCCCCACCCGGAAGAGTGCCCGGGACAGGCTGCAGGCGTCTCCCAGGCGGCGCGCCGAGGGCGTAACACCAGCAGCCGCAGGGCGACTAGGGCACTGGGCCCAGGCCCACCCTCCCTGCCGGGGCCTCCAGCCCGCGCAGGCCCTCTCCTCGGTGGGGGCTCTGTGCCCCCCAGGAGCTGGCGCCGCCGGGAAGCGCCTGCTGGGTCTGACACTCATGCCCCCCGGCAGGCGTGCCCACTTCACCCCGAGCGGGGGGGGGGGGGCGCCCCACGGAGACCGTGCGCGCAGGGCCTGCAGAGGGGTGCTCCACCCAGTTACTCTGCTAGAAGCAACGTGTGATGCTCAGGAAGAGGACGTGGGCCTCGAGCCTCGGCTCCCAGGCTGAGGGACCGCAGCTCTAGCCTCACTCCGTCAGCACAAGTGACACGGGACCACGGCCCCTGCACCTGGCCTGCAGCCCCTCCCCCGAACGTTCCTGCACCTCCCGCCGAAGACAGCGCAGCGCAGAGGCCACACGGGCCTTCGGGCACCTGGGCCTCGGGCAAGGTCAGACCCACGGGTGGATCCAGGGATACCGTGGCCACTACCACGCCCAGAGTTTGCGACCAAACATACGTATTTTCTCTTTTGTTTTAAAATTTTTAAGTTATTTATTAAGCAAGAGTACAAACAGGGGAGGGCCAGAGAGAGGGAGAGAGAATCCCCGGCAGGCTCTGCACGGACAGCGCAGAGCCCCGTGTGGGGCTCCAACTCAGGAGCCGGGAGATCATGACCCGGGACGAAATCAGGAGTCGGACGTTTAACCGACTGAGCCCCGGGATGTACTTTCATAGCACAGGCACTGCCTCAGCATCACAGCCGCAGGCAGCTCCCGGGGGAGGGGGAGGGGGGCCTACCACCTGCCTGTTGCCACCACCTGTCACGCCGTGCTGTCCTCAGCCTGAGGGCTGGGGCGCGTCCTCCGACCTCCCGGGGCAGAGCACCAAGCGACAGAGACGCGAGCCCTACGCTTGCGCCCCCGTCCCTGCCGCTCACGTTAAAACCCGCGCTGCGGAGAGGACCTTTCTTGAGGAGTGCGGCCTGCAGCCTGTCCAGAGCCCTGAGCGGGTTGCAGACCAGCCCCCCGCCACACGCACTGCGCAGAGCAGGCCTCAGAACCACACAAGTGCATTCCATCGAGCCACAAGAGACCCGGATTTCCTACCAGGCAGAAACGTGCCTCTGAAGACCTCGGAAGTGGTTTAGAACTCAAGAGTATCGGCCCGTCCCCGGCCCGTCCCCAGGAAGGGCGCCAGCCGCCCACGCACCTGAGTGTTAGTTGTCATGACCAACGTTCTGGAAGCAGCAGACTGAGCTTTGCCGCTCGGCATGGGCAGGGCGGTGGGCAGGCTGGCCAGCAGGGGGGTTGGCGCCTGCAGGCTGAACTGGTAGACACTGGGCGTTGTGCAGGGCGGCGTGTCGGAATCCTGTAAGCAGAAATACGGGGGGAGAGGTGTAGACACGCCCCACGGCTGCCCCGCCCACGCGGCTGCCCACAAGGGGCCAGAGGCTGCCAGCCGCTCCCTCCAGGCTCTCAGACTGGACAGCATGCAGGCCACGCAGGGGAGACCCCTCACTTCGACGTTTTGCCTCCAAACAAGCCTTTACAAAACTATTCGAGGGCGTGCACAGTGGACGTGGACGGCACGCCTGCTCCCAAGGACCACGGAGACTGGCCCCGACTGTCGGCAGAGGCTCGTGCAGAGTGGGGACTGGTCAGTGCAGTCCTGGGGTGCCCCCCACACCCCCATCCCCAGGAAGGGGAGAAACCACCGCAGGGGAGACTTTAGGCCCCCAGCCACAGCCGTCTCCCCGCGGCACACTCACAATGTCACTTCCCGAGAGCGAGGACACGGAGGAGGTGGAGGAGCCTGACGACAGCAGCTGGGGGCTGGGCAGGGACAGGGTCAGGCGCTGGCTGTAGGGCGGCTCGGGGTCCCGGCGCGGCGGCTGGTCCCCGTCACACGCACTCATCCGCTCCTTGATCTTAATTCTGTTGTCTGTGGGGGAAACACGGCCTCGCTGAGTGACCTGCTGAGGAGACAGAGGCGCACGGGCCCCCAGGACCCTGGCAGCCACAGGTGCCACTGAGCCTAGACAAACCCCTTCCTATTCTGTTTAATTTACTGTTTTAAAACTGCACGTTTCAGTCCTGGAAACCTTCAAATACGTTTAGAACAAGGTTATGGGCTCTGAACTCGGAGCCCATGTCTCGGGACGGAGTAAAATCTCTCAAAAGCGTTTCCCACGCGTCACATGTTGAAATGTTACGATTCTGAATACGAAGTTGAAAAAACGTGAAAACAAATTTCACCTGTTTCTTTCACATTTTAACGCAGTTACAAGAGACTTTAAAAGCCCACGTGTGGCTTGCATCCTACGTCCAGGGCCTACATCTTACAGCTGCAAACGCTCACGTCACAGCAGACGAGGCACCTCCTCAGCCTGCCGGTCACCAACGAGGGACCGAGAGGCGCGGCCGCAGGGAGCGTGCAGGCGACGCGAGTGCCCGACGCGACCAGGGGAATCTCACCAGGCGTGGGCGCGGGGGTGGCCTTGCCGCCCCACTTCTCCTTGATCCACCTCCGGTAGTCGATCACCTCCTGAGTGACCTTGATGATTCTTCCCAGAGTGCTGCAGAGGACACGGCGGGGAGTCAGCTTGGGGCAGCGGCTACCGGGAGCCCACCAGCCCTTCCCGCCGCCCTTCTCTACTTTTAACAACGTATCCCTTTGCTAAGTGAAAGACGGTCAGAAGAAAGCTAAGATAATTTTACTAAGTATACATGACTTCTGATGCTTGAGCCCAAATGCGCTCTGAGATCACAGCACAGAAGTATGCAAACGTCCCGGGGCCTACGGCTACCTACAAAAGACAGTTTCAGGCGGCATCTGAGTAGGGGAGTGCCCCCCGCCCCCACCTAGCACTCAGGAAGTCTGGCACCATTATCCCCGGCAAGAGACTCCCAGCACCAGGCCCAGAGCTCTGCCAGAAAACACCGTGAGCGCACAGAGGCACAAAACCCACAAAAAGCTGATCACCACTAGTGCCTGGCCTTGAACTCCCCTTCTGGCAGTTTCAACGAGCACTGACCACCACCCCATCATTCTTCCTTCCCACCACTCCTCACTCCGTGCAGCCCTGCCCCAGCCACGTCGCAGGCACATCTCGCAGCCAGTACGAGTCCTCTGAAATGGAGGAGGGACGAGTGTGCAGCAGGGAGGAGGGCTGGCGCCTGTGGACCCAGACGCACGCTCACTTAACACTCTGTGTGTGCATTTTGAAGACGGCCTCATGGGAATGCATCACATTCCCAAGTTTTAAAAAGCCAGAAATGACTTTCCCCAAACAAAACACCCTGAAGACACAAACTGTCAGGTCCCCGAACAAGAAAGCTTCAGGGCTGAGCCGCGGATGCGTTGAATGTGGCCACCCCGAATTCCCGTAAGGTCTTCCTTATCGATGTTTTCACCATCCTACTAAAACACGGTGGCACACCCACCAATAACTTCAGGGAAGCCATGCCGGGGGCAGGCGGTACCGCTGCACTGCATGGGCTGTGAGCCCAGGATAGCGACGGGGGACTCGTGTTACCTTTCAGAGTCTCTGTTTGGATAGGACCTCGCGAGGGGTGACACGGCATGACTGAGAACAATGTAGGCGTAGTCAAAAACCTGCTTCACCTGCATGGCCCCATAGGAACTGCGGCCCACGTCATTTCCTGAAAGAGAGAGGCAGCTGTCAAACCCTGCCCGGCACTCGGCCCGCGATCCGGGTGTCTCCGGGCTTCTCCCGGGCGTTACTCTGAAGTGGGCGCTCCCCACTTCCAGACCCGCACCCGCAGAGCCGGGCTGGCGCCTGCTGACACGCTACCAGCCGCCTGTGCCCACCTCCTGGCGTTCGGGGGCTACGACCCGGGTCTATCCCCGGGAGGTGTCATCAGAGACAGGGGGACAGTCCAGGAAGAAGTCAGGTAGCTCCCCAGGTGGCACCTGGTGGCAGAGACACCAGAGAGCCAAGGCAGCGACCGTAACCCGACCGCAGTAGTGCCGACCAGGAGGGCACGAGGTGGGTGGCTGGCCCGAGACCTCGCACTTCCGTCAGCACCACGGGGACCTGCAGGAAGCACGTCCCTCGGGGCAGAAGGCCGCAGGCCTGGACTCCCTGGTGAGGCCTGCACGGGCGGCGGGGCAGAGGAGCCGTCAGGGAAGTCACCACGTGCGCCACAGCCCAGGGACTTTTGTAGCAGGACAGCTCTGAATTTTAATCTTCACATCTCATGCTTCACAATTCAAGGGAGCAGGAATTTTTTAGGAGACGTTCTAACCATCAGGATTTTATCTTCTCCAGATCTGATAATACAATACAATCCGGTGATCATGTGGGCTTTCGTCTTTCAGGTACATTTAAGCAGACATTGAAGACACTGGAAATACCTCCAACTTAAAGGATTAAACACAGACAAGCAGAGGTGAAAGCGTGTTCCTAGGCTGCTGGGAAATCACTACAGAAAACACGTGGCGTGAGTCACGTCCTTTATGAACAACTGAACAGTCAGCACATTTCCTTTCAAAAGATTTTTAAGAAGCAGATTTCACACTCCAGCAGCCATGAAACAAAACAAAACAAAACGTTACACTTGAGGACATTAAAAAAACATATAGGAACTGAAGAATCACAAATACCAAACACAGATGCGAGAGGCAGGCTGGGGACAGACGAAGGACCGCGTGACGACAGAGAAAGCTTCCCCAGCACATGCTCAGGACCGCACGGAGCCACTACGGGCCCAGCAGGCGAGGGACAAAGCACACGGACTCACACAAAGGAAACCCGGAGGGTGGCATGCCTGGAGCCGCCACCCCCCCACCTTTTCTGTGGCCTGGCCGTCACGGAGTCCGCCACCGCCTGGAGCCACCACCCCCCCACCTTTTCTGTGGCCTGGCCGTCACGGAGTCCGCCGCCAGCACTAGGAACCGTGTCTCCCTACCAGATGCCCAGTGAACACTTGTGGAATCAGTAATAAAAATTGGCTCAACCTCACTAAACCACTGAAGAAATCTAAACTAGACGAAAATTCACACTCCACAGTTCCGTCAGACTGGCAATGACTAAGGAGACCATCCCCGCATGAACGGGGACGTGAGCGCCCTCGAACCCGCTCACGGGAGTAAAACGGGAGAAGCAGGAGGCCTCAGGACGGTCCCGCCGTGCGCACAGACGAAAGGGGTCTGGGATTTGTTGTTGACTAGAACCACGAGCTGTGACGGTGTGTCTACTATGGGGGCCGCTTAACTAATACGATTACAACCACAAACGTTAGTACCCGCACAGGAGAACCCTGCGGAAATACACTCCAAAGCGGAAGGGGATCGTGGCACACTTTGAGTTTCCCTGTGACCTACTTCCTGGAAGTGAACAGTCCATGATGGATGTGTTACACTCTCCTAACCAGAAAAAATATGCTTTTCTGAATTTTCACTTCGTACACTTTTCTGGTTAATCACGGGAAGTAAACAAAACTCCAACGTTGTAAGAATTAGAAGCACTGAAGAAAGGATTCCGACGGTGACCCCGTTAGACAGTAGGGGCCTGTCTGGAACCCAGGGCGCTGGCCTGGGTGCAGGGCTGAAGGCACGCCGCCCCCCACCCACCCCGCCCCAACCGTGCACCGGAGATGCCGGCGGGCTCAGAGCAAGGGCCCCTTACCAGGCAGCAGAGGGTCCTCAATGCACAGCATCGATGGTCTGTATCCACTGGTCATGGCTTTCATGATCTCCTCTTTGGCGATATAGGCACCTCCTTCTTTTATTCTAATACCAGTTTTCAAGTAATTAAAATTTCTTCCGTAGAGTTCAAAAAATTCTACAAGAAGCATTCCAAGGTTTTCATCAGCTCTCCGGGCATCAATTCTTGGATGCAACTGTGAAAGCAATACATCCACAATTTGGATTCAAGTCATTCTCTAAAAAGGCTGCATGAAATCAAGTCCTGGACCCCAGGGTCTCTCCGAGGAAACGCCCTCGGTGGCACGTGCTCTCTCCCCAGCTCCGTGAGGACGCTCAGAACGGCAGAGGGGAGGCCCTGGCCGAGCCCAGAGAGCCTTCGCCAACAGAGTTCGGAAGAAATAAAACCTTCTAACTTCCACTTTTATCAGTTTTAATTCTCCAAAATTCATAATCCATAGAGCGTCTTTCTACTGACACAGACGTGCGATTAATCACAGATTAGCAAATACTGATAAATAGGTCGAGTTTTCTCCACAGGACAGAGCCCTCTGGATGGTGACGGCAACGTTGAAGGTTCTAACCTAATTCCGTTATTCCCAAACACAACCCCTAGAGGGCGCTATGAGACCGGAGCGTGGCACACAGTGCCGTAAAGCCGGAATGCGGAAAGATTAATTTTCACTGTATACAGGTGATTAGTGCTCTGTCATAATATTGACATCAAGTCTACATCCCTGCTCATCTCACGGATCTGCGCCAGCGCGGTATGGGGCCACGCTTCCCTTCAGCGGGTGACAGGCTGAGTGAACCTAGGACGCGGTCTCCAGCCACACTCCTGCTTTGAGAGGCTCGTGAGGCAGGCCTGCGCCGCCCACAGTGACAGCCACGGCCACACGTGGCCACTTACAGTTAAATTAATTACAACAGCTTAATGAAACACGTAGCCAGTCAGCCTTGCTCGCCACACCGCACTCGCGTGGCTCGGGGGCCCCTCTGGCCGGACGGGGTGGGTGTGGAGGACGGCGGCCAGGTCCAGGCGAAGCCACCATTCCTGAACATGCACACAGGTCCCCGAGGAGAGGGTCCCGGCGCTCACAGCGGTGTCCGGGGCTCACGAGACCTTCTGAGGGCCGTTCGTGCTTCCGCCTCCCCCTTCCTGTCCTCACTGCTCGCCTCCAGTCAAAATCAGGTACCTGAGAGCCACCCAGCGCAAGGCTGGGGCTCTCCTCGTGGGCCACAAAATGGACGTGGACGCTGCCACAGGCCCAGGTCTGCGGCAGGGGGCACAAGGCACCGCGGGGCACGGAGGGCAGCGGGGAGCCCGTGCGCGCTGTGCGTGGCCGTTTGCAGGGTCCTGGGACTGCGCCCAGGACCTGTGGGGACCGTGCTGGGAGGCACTGAGCCCAGTGCCCGGCACCATAAAAACAAGTAGCAGCCATGACAACAAGGCCACTGAAGCAGTTCCAATCCGGAAACCGGGAGGGAATCCCAACAGCGGGCTGCGCCTGGCTCACCACAACGGGAAGATGGCTCCAGGGGCGGCGTGGCGGGGGCAGGGCTGGGAGGCAGCCCGGTGAACAAACTAAGGCGCTCTAAGGAAACAGGTGTGCAAGTCTGGTGTCCCTCCTCCTAACACATCTCTGGCAGAGACGTGCCACGGACTCAGAATAATGAAAGGTGGTGTAGCCACGACTTCCGTCAGCACTAACGATAAGGAGAAAACGGGCCAAATCTCGGATAGAAAACCCTAAGCACAATCACAAGTACAAACCTTAATGATAAACATGGAGGAACAGCCCGTCACAGCTAAACTACACACGGAAGATCTGTGCGGAGAACACAGACTCCTTGGAGAAAATATAAACGGGGTGATGAAGGTTTCCGTTTCGCAGAAACTACTTGATGTGAACAAGCGGGAGCAGTCTGTCAGCGGCGCAGCACTGAGCACCCTGGGAAGCCTCTCCCGACAGACTGCTCCGAGGCACAAAACAAGGGCAAGACAAATATTTATGTCCTGTCAATCTGAGAAGAAAGGTTCTCTTATCAGCAGTGTTTTTAAATTTTTTTTTGTATTTTTTATGTTTATTTACTTTTGACAAAGGGTGGGGGGAGAGAGAGCACGCGCACCAGCTGGGGAGGGGCATGGAGATGGAGACCCAGAATCCGAAGCAGGCTCCAGGCTCTGAGCTGTCAGCACAGAGCCTGACACGGGGCTCAAACTCACAAACTGCGAGATCATGACCTGAGCCTCAGTCAGACGCTGAGACGCTTATCTGACTGGGCCACCCAGGTGCCCCTCAGCAATTTTTTAAAATTATATATGGTCCCCCAATTTTTTTTTTTGAGACAAATTTTTCAGAAACCACAGTCAGTGGCCAAGAAAAGCAGCTTTTTATGGTCTATCAAGGTACGAGAGTGTCCACATGCGTGGAGCCCTCGCCTGACTGACGGGGCCGGACACTCTGCCCTCCCTCTAGCTGCTCAGTCGCCTATAAAAACAAGCCACAAGGGAGGGAAAGGAAAGAAGCGTTTTCCTCAAAGTAATTTTGCTGTGACAACCAGACGTCCACTTGTCCCACACGGAGACACAAGAGGCAAGGGCAGCCAGGGCCGCGGGAGCCCAGGGGGCAGGGGCTTCGGAGCATCACGGAGAGTCTACCGTACGGAGTCTCGGTGTCAACGCCTTGAGAGGGAACGCACACTCACCTGTAGAAAGCTAATGGCCATTAAAATGAGGCTGTATGAGCTAATTCCACCTGTAAAAACTTCATTCAGGTCCCTCTGCAGGAGGAACTGTTTCAATACTAAAATCAAGTAAGGCAGCAACGAATATTTCTGTAAATTCAAAAGAAAAAAAATATGCTGGTTACCTAATACCTTTAAAGACTTCTCACACAGCAGAGTTCACACAGTGGGAAGAAAAGCTCACTCCACGCTCGGGCCACCTGGAAGGCTCTGGGCCCACCATCCTCAAATTTTAGGGGCCTGAGAACTCATTCTGTGAGGGGCTTATTATGACACCCCCCGCCCGCACCGGAGCCACTTCCTGGGTTCCGGTGCAGCACGGACAACCCCGAAGAGGGGCTCCAGGAGGAAGAGTGAGTGTATTCCTTCAAATGACTTCCCGTGGCCTGGCGCGCCCTGTGACAAGTGCAGGGCAGGGGGCGAGGAGGAGGAGAGGAGGGGTGAGGAGGGACGGGGCAGGGAGCCGGGAAGGACCGGAATCAACACCGAGCACCCAGAGGATCCAGATCTAGTGAACAAACTAGATCAGCACCCATTCCACTTCCTGTAAACTAACTGCCCTTGCAAATCAGGCACCCTGAGCCCCAGGGATGGTCATTTTGTGACAATGAGAAAGAACATTTTAACCAAGCTCTCTCAACTAACGCTCAACTGCTGGTCAGCCAGGAAAATGACCACTCTACAGAACAGCTACATGATTTCAACGTATCTCTGGAAATAATATTGAAGATAAATAATTCAACTGCATTGCCTTTATCACGAAAGGCTACCAGGGGTTTAAAGTGGGGTGCCGACGGAACAAGGCCCCCGTTTTCACTGCGCTAGCGTGGACGACAGCACCTTCATGTAATTCTTGATGAGCTCCGCTGCCCGCACCCCGGTCTCCATGTTAAAGCTGATGTCGACTTTGACTTCAGTCTCCTGGTCTGTGAGCTTTATTATCGGTACCTGCAGATTTAATTAAAAAAAACAAAACTATGTTTTACTGGCCAACATTCACCACAGTCTGACATCAAAATCTTTCTAAACTTGTACAGAGCGTTTCTCTTTTCTGACTCACAAAAGGGCTGAGAGATCACGAATAGCAGGCTTTAAAGACGAAAAGAGACGTTGCAGTGTCAACCCCGACCTCACTGGTCTCTGGAGCCCCAGACCCTGCCCCAACCCCGACAGCTGGCGCTCACCTCCACCTGGCCAGGGGGTCTGGACTCAGCGTCAGTCACCTCTGGGGAGGCCTGGGCTCCACACGGAGAAGGGGCTACGTCCCTGTCCACCCAGCCACGCCTGGTGATGGAGAGGCTCCAGGTCCCCAAATTACATTAGCGAGAATTTCTGCCAACACTCAACGTAACTCCAAAGCCAGCTTTTAAATTACATATTGTGCTGATGTTTCTCCTTTGGGAGAATTCTACTTTGGGTTTTCACAAGGACAATAAAACCAAAAAACCAAACCAAAACAAACCAAAAAAGCAAAACAAAGGAAACCGAAAAAGCCACTTCCCTGAAAACCCAGAGAGTTAGGAAGCTATATTGGAAACATTCTCATTGTAAAGACTTGTCACCACAAGGTGCTCAAAACCTGCCTCACTGAAGCTTCCCGAGTAGCCGCACAGCCCCCACACTCACCGGCTTCTTCCGGGTCAAGAGGGGCCTGGAAGGAATGAGAAAGCACTCTCCCTACCAAAACAACAGGTCTAATTGAAGGCCTGGAGACAGGGTGCCCACCGCTTCCGGCCCCTGAAACACACCTGCCAGCAAGTGGCCAAGGACACACAGGTGACAGGGACAGGCCAGCGGGCAGTGGCCGTGACTCCCGGAGGTCACCATGACCACCGTGTGTGGTCAGCTACAGCCAGTGCGGCCCAAGAAGGCCAAAGAGCAAAACGCTTTCCCAAAGACCTTACCAAAACGTGCTTCAGAAGGAGCCCATGTGCCCACAGCTCAGTCAGCCCCTCATGGATGATCCCTGCTCCCCGTCACACGGGGCACACCACCTCCTCCTCTGTACTCAGGGGCCATGTTCCCAAACCCCACTAGTGCTCATCTGCCCTCCCCCACACACACACACTCACACACACTCACAGATTCTAGAGATTAGCAATAAAACCACAGGACTTATTTCTCAGTTGTTCAACACCGACAAGCTTCCTTCTCAGACACCGCACTTGGGCCAGCCTCCAGAGCCGGGACGGGGTGCCGGTGAGGCCGCCCAGAGAAAAGGCTGCCCGGCCACAGCTCACGCGTGGAGGCCCGAGCAGTGCTGGACCCGTGTGGCTTGGTTCCCTGGAAGTCTACGCCGGGCCACCGGCAGCAGAGGGACAGGTGTGGGACAGCGGCTCCCGTAACAGCTGCTGGACGCCGTCTGTCCCCCACGTGCTCCGGAACCCAGGGCGACAGGGCCCTCCGCATCTAACCCGGGACAGTGGTCAGGGGCCACTGGGGTCCCGTGCCCATCAAGGAGCAGAGCCCCACGAAGGCAGGGCGGGGGGCCTGGTAAGCACCACGCAACAGGCCAGGGAGTCGAGGGCCGAGCCGTGTGGGACCTGGACTTGGGAAGCCTGGACGAGCAGCCATCAGAACACCCTCATCTTCCAGCTTGTCCCCAAGATGGGTGTTTACAGCTACGTTTTTGAATGAACGATGAAAGGAAGAGGCAAGTTCTTGTTTCTTAAATAGAAGTTGGCAAATGGTCATCGTTTTCTGTGTAACAATGCCACGTTTTAATCACTGTGCTCCGTGTGCAAGAATGGGCAGCCCTGAACGCGTCGGCCCCTTGCGCACGGCCACCAGGCGGGCCCGCCATCTCCCTCAGAGCTGAGCACCGCGTGGCGCTCCCCCAGCGAGCAGTGGGTCAGGCTGCCAGGAGGTGTGTGCCCCGCTGGTAATGCTAACTAGTCAGGACAGACACACGGAGGCAGAGAAGTCCTCAGAACCACATGCAGCCCCTCCCGCAAACAACGTGAGCCGAAGACACAGGAGAGCCACAGCAGCTGGGGGGGGGGGCGGGCCCCACGCTTACCGTGGCTTTGTCGAGGACTTTGATGGAGCACGGCTCGGCCACGTTGTGCTTCCGCAGGGCCTGCTCCAGCAGCTGCAGCGGAGGGCGCTCCCACTTTCCGAAGACCACTAAGTCGATGTCACTGCACGGAGGACATGGGCCGTGACCGCTAACTCCCACCACAGGCGGGGCACACACTCCCCTCCCCTTCAAGGGCCATGCCCACCCCCACTGAGCACATCCCCGCAGGAGAGAAAACACGGCGTCCGAACTGCCGTATTGGTGATACAGGGGCAGAGAGCCAAGGGGCGGACAGTGTCCCCGGCACCCCAGGTGACCGAGGAGCGGGCACGCTCCTGGGAGGCTTCCCGGCCCTCCGTCCACACTGCTGTCCACACCGCGCCACCGGGCTCCTGGGCACCGAGGACCCGCCCCATTCCCTCCTGGGCCAGCCAGCACTACCCCCAAGTCCTGGGGTCACAGCCCTGTCAGTCTCTGACTGTGAACAGGGCGCTGGGTGAAAATAAGCCTTTAATGAAACAACGCGCATAGAACTGATCTGGATATCGAGATAGTTTCTCATGAGGAAATACTGAAGGACAACTTCAGGATGCTCACTCGTCTGATGCTCTTCGATTAAATACAAACACAAAATGCTTACAAAATGCTGCTTAAATAGAATTCTGCTTGAATCTTCATTGAAACGGAAGATGATGTTTCAAAAACACATCCAAAATTCTGAGTCCTTTCTACCGCGCTCTCTCCACGGCCCTGCCGCTCATCTTTATGTTCCCAACGGCCAGCGTTTTCATGACACCCCAAATCAGGTGGGACACTGGAAGTGCAATCAACTATTCTAATACTAGACTGAATTATTTCCTGCCGTTTCCTCTGTGCTGCAGCCTCTTCCTCCGGCGTACGGGGGCCTGCGTACGAGGGACCTTCTCCCCTGCCCGGGCACTGAGACGCCGCCCACCCCAGCTAAGTGACCGTCAGCCCAGCCGGCCGGTGCGCTTGTACTCACCTCGTTGGAAGATAGAGGCCTGTACTAAAGCTGCCAAATATTTGTACCTGAAAGAAAAGAGTGGTCGTCTACAACACCGGACAGTGCAGTCAGTGCAACACCGCCCCCCCAACTTCTCACTGCAGGGCCCCCCACCTAGCCTGGGGCAAGATGAAAGCCACCCTGAAGTTGGGGTGGGAGCGGGTGGCCCGAGGGGCAGCAAACACATCAGACAAAATCCTCTTAATCGTTAAAGACCTCCCCTGAAAAGGAATTTTTTAAAACTCAAAATTGAGAGATGACATAATTATTGGCCTTTCCCACAAGTGCTCACAATGGAGGCCTTTTCAGAGCTGCTTTTAAACCCATCAACAATTTGCAAACCCACAGGTAGCTAAGGGGCACAGGTGGGGCTCAGCCCCGGGGCTGAAGTTGAAAGACAACAGTGTGGGAGGCGATCTTCAAAGAGGGAGGGAACGGAGTGGCCGCCCTTGCCCACTGGGCGCCCCGCGCCCTCCGCCAGCCCGGCCATCAGGAGGGGAGGCGAACGTCAGGATGGGTGCCGTGGGCTCAGGCAGAATGTGTAAGGGGCAGGACTTCTGAGTCCGGACGGTGCAAGGCAGGGCCTGGGAACCAGCATTTCTAACAAACCACCCAGTGACGCCTGCCACCCCCACCCAGGGCCGCCCCCGGGGAAGCACAGCCCCAGGCCCAGGAGAGCAGCCGGCCCTGGCCCCACACAGAGGTACAACGAAGCACCCACATCAGCCGCTGGCCAGAGGTCCTTAACCACCGTTTCGATCCGTTTCACCACCTCCCGTCTCATGGCTGCTTCTTCAGGACAAGGGGACATGAAGTTATAAAAGTCAATTATTTCCTCATGAAGTCTGGTGGACAAAAGAGAAAACACACGCGTTACTCTGAAGTCCAGCACGTGCAGTCTGCTGTTCCATCGGCAAGCTCGGAGCAGCCGGCTCCCCCCCGCAGCGGGCACGGGGATGGGGGTGGTGGTGGGCACCTCCCACGGGGAGGTCTGCCAGGACACGGGACACGGAGGCTTCCTCTTGGCACCACAGGGCCCTCCAGAACCCTCCAGAACAATCCCTGCCGAGGGAAGCCTATCCACGGAGCAGAACCAGCCGGGCACCAGGCCCCGGGTCCCACCACACCCCAGGGACAAGCCCCCTTGCCCTTGCTGCCACACTCGGGCCTCCCCCCCGCCCCCCCACCGGCAAGCCGACTGTGAGGCCCATAGGCAGGCGCGGGTGTGGGGTCAATGCGTGGCCCTCTCTCCCTAGCAAAGATCTCATTATGCAGTGGCCGGAAAAGCCTGTCCCGTGGCAGGCCCTGGCACCTGGAGCTCACTTCAGGGCCAGGGGTCTACACCGCAGACTCCCTCCATGGGAAGGAGAGGCAGTCATTGCTGGGCACTTCCAGGGATTAAATTATGGGGCAGGTAATCTAGTCCTGGTAAGTGAAACAACCCTAATTCACCTGCTTCCACTCTAAGTCTGCTCAGTAAAAGAAGAGAAAATAAAACACAATCGTGGTGGCTCAACGGCCAGCAGAACAGCGACACGCCTCAGCAGGACCCATCAGCGTGCGTCCAGTGACAAAGGCGGGGGCATCACATCACCTCACACATGGCACCAGCGCTCCCGGTCAGAGCGGGCCTCAGCTCCTGCCCCTGACGCCCTGCCCCGGCGCCCCCGCCCGTCGCTGGGGAGGCTGGCCGAAGTCCCCACCCCACCCCCTTGCTCGGGCACCTGTGCCACCAGGGAGGCTAGCACTGGAACGTGAAACGATGTCTACCGTGTTACAGATCAAAAAAGCAAAGGGCACCCAAGCCCTCCGCGGACCAGAACCAGAGCACACACCCTCCGGGGCCTCTCAGGGCCACTCTGACGGCAAAGGTCTAAACTTCAGAGGTGAGATAATACAGACACGGGCCAAGGGTAATTAAGCAGTTGCCTGACCCGAGTCACAGAAGAGGAATACTGAAGCCGGCATGCTCTTTCCATCCACACTTAACCCATGAGGACACCTGGCAGACGGGGCGTACCAATTTGCCAAAATGTCAGCGCAGGTGGGCACCTGCAGGGTAGAAGGTACCGGTACCCTCACCTTTCTTCTAAGCTGCGTGCATCTCAAGTGACAGCATAAGACTACAGCCCCCGGCATCACAGGCCTCTGCCCTCATCACCTCAACGCGCCAGACAAGGAAGGGGCCCAGGGGAAACCCTTGCCGCCGTCTGCGCAGATGCCACCCATCAGTGTGACATAGGGTCCGTTTTATCAGACGTCTGCTGACCAGCTTAGGACAGAAGAGGGGGCTGCCTAGCGCCCCTGCATTTCAGGAGAGGTGAGTAATGATGTCGAGGCAGGCCCTCTTGCCAGAGCACGGACGGTGCCCAGAGGAGCACACAGGCGTCCGCCCGCAGCGCTGCGTCCCACCAAGGAGACGCACAACACCCCACCTGTCAGAAACGGGGATGTAACTGGGCCCCACAGCTAACTGCTGTGACAAAGATTAGACGGGAAGAGGGCTTTTGCTTTGACTTCTGGGAATCAGGCTTCCCCCAGCCCTTCCCGGAGGGGAGCAGGGTAGGGAGGCTCTCTGGGCTGTGACGGCACCACTGGCCCAGACACACACAGGAAGCTGGAACCACTGCAACACGGGGGCAGACCCCAAGGGTCCCCTCGGCACCTGCCCCTACGCAGCGGGGTCCTCACAGAGCCCTCCCTCAGGGGAGGAGGCACCAAGGGCTGGGTGCGGGTGGGGGATCACGCAGGGAGGGGACAGCTGCCCAACCCGAAAAGGGTGGGGTAATCAGAGCGATCCAACAGAACCACAGGCCAGGGGCGCGCGGGGGGGGCGGGGGGGAGCGGCGGCTCGGTCGGTTACAAGTCCGACTTCGGCTCAGGTCATGATCTCACAGTTCATGAGCTCGAGCCCTGCATCAGGCTCTGTGCTGACAGCTGAGGTCGGTCTCTCTCAAAAATAAACATTAGAAAGAAAAACCCCCAGAGGACAAAGGGGGCAGCACCCCTCTGACCCCCACGGGGCCTTCACTCCTCCCTGCTCCTGCCCACTGTCCGATCTCCTGCACCAAACAGTGCTTGCTCCCGGAGCATCTGACGACGTGCGGATGAACCAAAGCAAGCTCTGATTAAGCAAACGGAATATACTTGGCCACAGAGAAGAGTGACATCTTGCTATTTGTGACCACATGGATGGGCCTCAAGGGTATGTTATGTGAAGTGAGTCAGACAAAGACAAATAGCATATGATCTCACTTATATGTAGAATCTAAAAAGTAAAACAAGCAAGCAAACAGAAAAACCGGAAGTGGAGTCATAAACACACAAAACAAACTTGATGATTGCCAGAAGGGAGGGGGTGGGAGATGCGCAAATAAGTGAAGAGGATTAAGAGATACAAACTTCCAACTATAAAATCAGTCACAGAGATGAACAGCACAACATAGGGAATGCAGTCAACGGCCTATAACTGTAATAACGCCGTACAGTGACAGATGTAGCCACACCTGAGGAAGGCACGGAACTGCTGAATCAGTACGCTGTCCACCTGAAACTAACATTGGGTGCCAGCTACACCTCAACTCAAAACAAACACAACAAAGCAACTTCTAATAGGTCTTGGGACTCTCTTTTCCAAACTTTCTCTAAAATAAATGTTTTTAAATCTTACGGCTAAAAGTAGACAGAAGAGTCACGTCTGTCAAAACTAAATATTATACCTCTTGATAGAACTTAAACACATGCTTACTGTTACATTTACAAAACTGGGGTTTAATAGCTTAACAAGATGTTAGCAACAATGGTGCCTGATTACGGCGTTTTCCGAAGACGCTGATCTAATCCTGGAACTGAGCAAAGACTCCTCTTCCATTGTCGCTGGAAGGCACTCTTTCCCCGCAACGTTCCAGTACGCCTGAAACTGCGAGGCACTTTTCAATCGATGACTGGGCATCAGATCAATTTAAAATTAAACACTTTTCTTCCTTCATGGTACATTTCACAATGGTGCATCTTTTTCGGGTCGGTTGGCCTCTACAGGAAACTGTCTATATAAACAACAGTTTTGCACGTGATGGCACCACGGCCCCAACAAAATACGGGAACCAGACACTGAGGAGGCGACAAGAGGAACAACGCGGACCCACGGAAGGCGCGGGACGCCTGCCCCACCACACTCTCCAGCCCCAGCGCCGCGCGAACCCGGGGCCTCTGCACAGCCAAGCTTCCTACAAGGCGGAGAAGCCAGGTGGACACGCTGCAGCCACCAGAGTGCACGCTTCGGACTGCTTCCTGGTGGCACCGCAGCCTCATCGGAAGCAGGTCGCCGACCTGGGCAGGCGCGGAGGGAAGGGAGGCTGCGAGCAGCGCGTGCGCACACGGTGCACAGAGGTGGGGTCTCTGTCCCTGAGAAGCAGGTGCCGGCGCTGCAGTGAGGCGGCCAGCCGGTCAGGTACGCTCGGCCTATCTGCAAGATCTCACACTCGCCCGTGGCGCCGGAGCGAGCCCTGAATGATGCACTTGCTGGTATTTTAAGAAACATGGAAATGGTGAGCCCAGAGTTTTTAGTACATTTCAGTTTTAATCATGAAAGTACTCGACTTCTGAAGCGTCATTTTCCAGGGTACTCTTGAACTAAATATTAGAAAATAAAGTTCTTTGAAAAATAAGACTCCTTCTCATCTATGATTGCTCTTTTCCAAGAGTCCAACCCCACTCAAAAGGCAATGACTGCTCAATTTCTAGTAGGTTTCCCAAATTCTGCTAGTATCACATCTGAAGATCAGTAGTAATGTTTCAGCATCTATCTTAGCACCTGGTATATGGCTGCTGGGAATATTTATGAAACTCAACTCTGTGAACTATTTTAGAGGGTGAAATGTATCATTCGGTCAGCAAACCCAACGATCTGATTGCACAGCTACTACAGCTGCTGATGAGGACAGACGGCCACTGCAGGAGGCGGATCTTTGATTCTAGAAGCTGAGCTGGTGGGCTTACATGGTTCCCAACTTTGTCTAACTCTGAATCAAAGACAGCAAGGGCTGGCTGGTGCCGCAGGTGCCGCAGGGCGGGGCCCCCCCACCCGCCTGGGGGGACTTGGTGCCCAGCCCCCGGCAGAGCCAGCTCTTACCCCTCTCACAGCCCAGGCAAGTGGCCCCAAGCTGACTTCTCTGTGCTCATCGCGGAGGACAGGTGGATGCACTACGCAGGTAAAGGAACAAAGAAACAAAGGGCCTGACGGGAAGATGATCAAATGTATTTTAAGACACAAGAAAAGGGGGAGGAGGCAAAGGAAGCACGCCCAACGGTTAATGATGCCGGCCCGTGAGGGAGGAAGCACGGGTGGGTTTGCCTATTCCTCTAGATTTTAAATCTTGCTCTTTCTTCCGTGGAAAGCAATGGTCAATTGTCATAGGTGAAGGTTTGTTCATTTCCTTAAGGGAAAAGGGACGCCAATGAATGTGTGCACGGCCTCGGACGCGGCCCCCACATTTCAGCACCTGCCCCACTAAATACGAGCTGGGCTCTACAGGGTCACCAGGGTGGACTTTCCCAGCTCACTGAAGTCTTAAACCCCAGACAATGGTTCCGAGGGCCCCTCACCAGTCCCCACGGTCCCTGTTGGTACTGGTAGCCACGTGTTCCGGTTCACCTTCAACACCCCCCACCAACCCGGTCAATTCCAAATGCCGGGAGAGACCCAAGCCTTCCATTACAACGGAAAATGTAACAGAAAACACTAGAAATTGTGTCCAACTGTTAATTTATTCCCTACTCTCCCCATGTCCTCCAACTCTTCTTAAAACCTTTCAAAAGTGTTGGAGCGCCTGGGTGGCTCTCAGTTATGCGTCCAACTCCTGATTCTGGCTCAGGTCATGATCTCAGTTCCTAGGCTCGAGCCCAGCATCAGACTCTGCGCTAAGGAGCCTGCGTGGGATTCTCCGCCCACCCCCCCCCACCCCCCCGCCATGCAAGCTAACGTTCTCTCCAAATAAACAAACTTAAACCTTGGAAAAACAAAAAACTTTTCAAAAGCCTTAAAAAGCCAGTGGTTTCTCAGAAACTGGAGCTCCTTCCCCTGGGCTCCACAATGTTCAATGTCTACATTTTTGCCGAAAACATTCCTTGATGAAACTATTTGGAGTGAAACTCGCGCTGATGAACTTGCAGGGGAAAAGGGCTCCGACTCCACCCCACGGCACAGGCAGTGGGGACGGAGGTGCTGACTCAGAGCCCAACTAAAAAGAATGGACTGCTAAGCCAACGCCAAGTGCAGACTTCCACGAGGAAAAGGCTGAATCATTTCTATTTTCAGGGGTGAATGATCCTCTTTAAATTACCTATTTACTGATATGGTTAATGAACTAATTATAAAGCATCTTTATTCATTTTTAATTATATTACAAGATGATTAATATCTGCACCAAGTATTTAGAAAACCTTGAAGAAGGCCTTCAAAAACTTACTTGTTTCTCAAAATACAAGCTCAAAAGTGGAAGGAAAACCACCGGGACTGCAGATGAGAACCCAGGGCTTCCAGAGTGTTCCTCTGCTTCTGCTGGTGACGTGGCGGCTGCCATGCCAGGCCCCTGTCAGCCTGCTTGAGGGACCCCAGCATGCCCCACTCCAGACAGCCACCTGTGTACCCGTCTTTCTGCAGAAGGGCTTTGAACAAAGCTGCCCCCACAAGTGGTTTAAAGTATTAATGGGAGAGCGAGGCCCTTGGGAGAAGCTGCTACAAAGGGAGGGGGCCGAGAGCAAGAGGGAGGAAGAGGGAGGTACTTCCGGTGGGGGGGGGGAGGGTCAGGATGGGCTGGGAGTGCTGCTGTGGGGCAGGCCATGGCCGACCTGGGGTGAAAAGGCTAAACCCAACTAGAATTCAGAGGACAGCCAGGTCAGAAGGGTCACAGCTTTGGAATCGTCAATGCTGTAACTCAGGCCCATGCACAGGCAGCTCCCAGTAAAAGTGAGCTTTCTGTCCCCTTCTGTCCAAGACGCCTCCTGGGATTGATTGGCCAATAGTGAGTCCTGGTGCAGGCAGATGTCTGAGGGCCTTTCAGAACCTAAAGTGAAGGCCAGCGAAGGCAACAACACTCTTCTGCCGTAGCAAAGCAAACCCAAGGACCCTGCACATGCCAAGCAAAGGCCCTGGGGCCGCTCAGCAAACCCACAGCAGTCTTCTCTTCCCCTCAGAACAGCCAGCAAGAACTCAGGCCCCAGCAGCTTATAATTAAGCCATGACAAAAGTACTTAAGGAATGCATTTCTAGAGAAGTGAAGAAATCATGCTGTGACATGGCTTCTAGAAAGAGAAGTCTAATGAGGCACCTGGGAGCTTCCTACAGAGCAGAGCGAATCTAACCCAGCATTTCACAAGCTGAGTCAATAGACAGTCCAGTGGTGGGGTTAGTGCACTCAAAACCATTTTGTATTATTACCCTCGAGAACCTATCCCTTGCCACGAGAACCAGCTGGAGAAAACCCATTTGCTTATTAGCACGTCCACAACCCATCAGGGGCAAAAGTGACCAAAGGGCTCAGTCTCCCGACACCGGTGCCCTACGGAGCCCTCAGTGCAATCCAGGACCTACGTGTAAGGATGAGCTCATGGCCAGGAGAGCTGCTGGGGGCAAGGAGGGGCCACGAAGGCCTCGGCTGCATGCTGGCTTTCTCCTGGGCTGGCTCCGGCCACTGCCGCCGAGCCTTGCACAGCAGCTACGCGCACTCAGCAAGCACGGCGGCCACCCGCACGGTGCTCAGGGGACCCGCGTGGCCACGCCTATGAGCCAGGATCCTGAGCCTATTGGCCGGCTCAAGTCGCTGCATCATTTTTGAAATGAAAATAGTGACACGTTCTATCCTTTCCAGAGATCCCAACCCTCGGTGAGGAAGATCATTTTTTGAGGAAGATTTTAATAAGAGTCTAAAAACTCAATATTCTGGAATGCTACACGGTACCATCCACATTACCAGCATTTTCATGAGAGCCTCCCAGTGTTTAAAACAAATACTGTCTTCACTTTACAAATGAGAAAACTATTCATTAGACAGGTGGGAACCAGCCCAAGACCATGCCACCAAGACTGAGAGCCAGAGCTGCGCAGCTCTTGAACCTGAGCGTTTAGCGGCAAAGCTGGGAAGCCAAACTCAGGAGGTGACTCGCGTGCAGAAACCTGTGAAAAAACTCACCTGGGTCCCTTTACAAAGAACGAAAAGTGTAACTATCACTCTAGTCAGGGAATAACGTACATCCACATAGTGTTTTTATATTGCTTAAAAGAGCTTTCCAATGACTGAAGGAGGCACTGATCTCGAATTAGATTTGAACAGATACAAAATAACACCTGTGCTGCGTACTTAAAGTCGCGCTAAAGACAACAGAGAAACATGCTCCAGTGTTGGCAAGAAGATTATGGGTAATTTCTCTTCCGTGTTTTCCCAGTTTCTTCAACCAGTACATTATTGCTTTTATAGTTATTGCTTCAAAAAACCACCACATCAGCTTCACGAACTGACCCAACTCTACCTCCACAGGTCCCAGAGCAGACATGTCTGCACCTGGGTTAGGTCCCCTCTAAGACTCCAGTCTCCTGCCTCTACCTTCGGGCACGGCAGCAGGGACGCCGCCCGCCAGCTCCATCTGCCCACGAGAGCGCCACGCCGGCGCAGGACACCTGCTCGGCTCCGCGGTCCAGCAAGGCCACGAGGCCCCTTCGGCGCTTAAGGTTCCGGAGCCACCCCGGCCACTGGTGCCGGATCTACAGGAGACCGCAGCATTCGCCCCTACGCACCCCGACTCCAGACCGGGCTCCCGGACGCACGGCCCTCGCGATCCAGCAAATCCTCTGCAGACTCTGAAGGCGTGTGCAGGGCTCTCGAGCCCCCGCACTGGGCACAGATGACGGACCGCTCTGCCGGGCCGGCTCACCAGAGTCCCCGCCCAGGGGCCGGGCGGGGGAAGGTGCTGAGGCTACAGGTGGACTCAGAGGAAACTCCCTCCAATGCACGGGCGACAGGGTCAGATCAATACTCGTATCAGTAGCCGACATTTACCACCTGCTCGCTCTGCGCAGGCACCGCAGGACGTGTTTCCTCGAGTGTGGTCCTGCTTGTCACCACCCCCGTCACCCTCCTACAGAAGGCTCAGCCGCCAACAGGGCTCTGGCTCCCACTCCTGCTGCTCAAAGCGCTCCCTGGAGCCTCCTGCTTTCCAGCAGCCACCCCTCCATGTGCATCCCGCAGACCCCTGGGGCCCCCGCCTCCACGCCCACCCCACCCGTGGCTGCACTCCCACCCGCTGCTCTCCTGGCCTCAACCACCCAGTAGGTACCAGACGCCAGACACGCACAGACTCACTGCCAGCGCTTTTGTCCTAATGGGACAAGTCGTCCCAATGCCCCCCTGAGGGAGGGCGTGATGGTCGCCTTCCCTGCCCCCAGGACCAGAAAACACTTGCTAAGCGCTGCGTCCAGTTCCCAGATGGCCCGCGGACACGCACACGGTGGGCACCCATCCCCGCCAGGCGCCACCACCACACGATGCCCGGTCCACGCCGCTCGCTGGTGCGTTAGCGTGCCTGGGACTTTCCCGCACCCGGTACTGCATGGGCCACGGCTCGACGTCAGCTCCCCGAAGGAGAAACCTCACAGGACATTAGTTACCGTATGTGAACTTCTCAGCCAGTCCCCGACCGCTCCCGCCCAGTTTCAAGGACCAACTGGGCACGCGCTAGATGCCGCGTTCTCTTCAGGTCTTGGGAGAGGGTTCAACACTCGTCAACCTCCCAGGTCCCACCAGGAGGGCTGAAAACAATTTTAAGAAATAGCACAACAGTACCGGAAAATTGCCACAAATGGGGGGGAGGGGAGAGGGAGGAGGGGAGGGGGAGGGGAAGGCGAGAGGGGAGGGATGGGGGTAGGGAGGGGGAGGGGAGGGGGCCTAATGGATCCAAAGGTTTAAGGCAACACGGAAGTACAGAAAGCAGATTAAGTCATCTTTCCACAGTTTCCTCCGCAAACTGCCCAGAAGGCAGGCGCTGTCCTGCTGCTGGCTTTGAGCAGGGAGGGCGACAAACAGGTAAGACCCTCGCTCTAAGTCTGGGGAGCGCAGCCAGCAGCACGGAGCGGGGAGATAAGCCAGACCACACAGCCCCACGGGGCTGGAGTCACCAGAGGCCAGGTGTGTGTGGGGGGGCTGTGCTGCCGGAGGCCAGGTGCTGGGGGCGGGGGCACGTGGCACTGAGAAGTGTGGCCGCAGCCCCACGGGGAGGATGAACTCAGAGGCTTAAGGAACCGGGAGGAACCCCACGCCCAGAAACCAAGGGCAGCTCCCCTGGGCTGACTTCCAGGCGAACACGACGGCCTGGCCTGTGAAGGAGCCCCACATCCAGAAGGAAGAGGGCCCAAGAGGCCCGTGAAAGCCGGAGTCATTCAGGAACTCGCATGCGGGCCCAACAAAGGTGCCCGCCCACTCCCCCAAGCCCCTCCTCCTGACCCGCGGGCCGCCAGGGCCCAGAGCGCCACCCGGGACACGGCCACGGCCAGTCTTTCAAGCCGCAGCTGAAACTTCTCCGTGAGGTGAGACGGCAGCAGGACCACACTTGTGCCACACTGACGTAAAGGTGGCCTGGGTGGGGGGGGGGTGCAGGGAGAGGGGAGGAGGAAGAGGAGGGGGAAGACAAAAAAGAAAAGAAGAAAAATAGTGAAAATGAAAAGAAAAAAATGGAAAGCAAAGCAAAGCAAAGGAAAGGAACCCCGTACGCAAAGGAAACAAGGAAGCCAGTCGGGAAGATCACGACAAGCCTGCCGTGGTGCCTGGTTCTACAAAGAAGACACCTCGGTGGGAACGTGCCCAGGAAGTCGGGGTTACCAGTGACAAACAGCAGGTGGCGGGTCGGAGGAGCGGCCAGCGCTAAGCACACAGACCGGAGCCTCACTCCACACGAGGAACACGGGAGAAGGAAATGACTGCAGCCATCCAAGGGGTGTCACCCCGGGGGGACAGGACAGCCGGACAACAGGATGGACCGGGAAGGTCTGGCGGGCGGCGCGCGGGAGACTGTCTCCCTATAGGGAGGGCAGAGCCGTTCTGTGGGGCTGGGGGGGGGGGGGGGACACTGGGAGAGCCGCTGCAGAAGGCCGCCCTGACACAGGAAGGCTTGGGACAGGGACTGACAAATTGGCGATGCGAACGGGCAGGAGGCCCGCCTCAGATTTTGGATGGCACCTACGGCTGGGCGCACAGCCAGGTTCAGAGGTGGGGACGCTGCCGCGGGGCCCACGGGGGGCCCCTGGGAACATGGCCCGGTTAGCTCCCCTTTAGAAACCTGAGCGCACGCACGTGCCAGAGAGACCCGAGAGACCCCAGGGGCTTCCGCGTGCAGAGCGGCAGGGTGCGCACCAGGGCTGCCGGCCCGGGGCTCAGCGGAGCTCGGTGCGAGGACCCGGGTCGCCCTCGTCAAAGCAGAGCGAGGCCAGGGTCACGGCCAGAGGCTCAGGGTCTGCTCCTGTGCAGCCAATGGCCGCACTGGAAGGCAGGACAGCACTGCTCCTGTGAGCTCTGCCGGCGAAGCCCACCGGAAACAGGGGCCCCGCCAAGAACACCCAAATCTTCAGGAGCCCCAGTGAAGAGTCCGGGTGGTGAGCACCAAGTCTACATGAGTACAACACCGAGACTGATCGACTGTTAACTGTGGTTTCCGGCGTCCAGGCAGGACTGCAGAGTCACCGGGAACCCAGCCAGCCTGGGGTCAGAGGCCCTGCTGCGTGCCGGCGGGGAGACCTCGCGGGGCCGCAGCTGGTCCACGGGAGACGCGAGCATGCAGACGGTGCCCCCCACACGTCCCCGCCATAAAGATTTAATGAATCCAGACGAAGTATTTGGAACAGGACCTGGCACTCAGTAAAGGCTCAATAAATGGTAGCGATTATAATTACAGAACAAAATACAAATGCTTAACTCATGATGACAAGTAACGTAATGCAAATCAGGAGGTAAAGATCTATAAAAGGGCTCTTGTAGTCTGCACAGGCTGCTGTAACAGGACACCACAGGCTGGGCAATCTGAACAACAGAAATGTATTTCTCCCAGTTCTGGAGGCTGCAAGGCCAAGACCAGGGCGCCTGCACCGTCAGGTTCCAGGCAGAGCCCTCTTCCTGGCGTGCGCACAGCTGCCTTCTCACTGAGAGGGCCGGTGAGCTCCCTGGCGTCTTCTCCTTACAGGCACTAATCCCAGGGTGAGACACCCACCCTCACGACCTCATCTAAACCTAATCACCCACCAAAGGCCCCTTCCCCAAATACCATCACACTGGGGTTTGGGGCCTCAACAGTGTATGAATCTACGGGAGCCACAACTCAGTCCACAGCAGGTGCTTAACACCTCTACCTTACAGAGCAGGAAGCAAATTGCTTTGATTTCATTAAAAGTTTTACTCTGATGTTTTTGCACTTAGCCACTTAAGGCTTTCATCATTTTTTTATGTTCTCGGTCTTGACAATACCTCTCATGAACTAGTATTTCTATCTGAGACTCAACGTTACTTTCACTTTCAAGCAAAATTAATAATTCAGTAAACTGTATTTAAAGAGAACATGAATGGTAATGGAAGTACTTCTGTTGATCAATCCACATGTCTATCCTTGTGTGGACTTAAAGAGAGAGGTCCCTGATGGCAGTCACCTAACTGCACTTTGGTTTTCCCCAGGTGGTGGGATTAATGATCTTAAAGCTTTCTTTTTTTTTTTTTTTTTTAGAAAACATAAACACACACAAATCCATTTAATAAAAATAATACAATTATTTAAAAATCAGCAGATAGCACTCTTGGAAACACTCTCTAAAGCAATTAAGGCACCGGGGCACCTGGATTGTTCAGTTGGTTAAGCATCCAACTTTAGCTCGGGTCACAACCTCACAGTTTCGTGAGTTCAAGCCCTGCGTCGGGCTCCGTGCTGACACCTCGGAGCCTAAAGCCTGCTTCGGATTCTGTGTCTCTATCTCTCTCTCGCTCGCTCGCTCTTTTCTAATGTTTTATTTACTTCTGAGAGACAGAGAGAGAGAGACAGACAGACAGACAGACAGTGTGAGAAGGGGAGGGTCAGAGAGAAAGGGAGACACAGAATCTGAAGGAGGCTCCAGGCTCTGAGCTGTCAGCACAGAGTCCGACGCAGGGCTCGAACCCACGAACCATGAGGTCATGACCTGAGCTGAAGTCGGACGCTTAACTGACTGAGCCACCCAGCCGCCCCTCCCTCTCTCTACACCTCCCCCACTCTGTCTCTCAAAAATAACTGTTAAAAAAAACTTTTTTAAAAAAGCAATTAGCGCACAGAACTGTAGGCAACACGGCATCATACATGGCAAGGGCCTCACTGGCCACTTCTGGGCGTCACTGTCGAAACACAGGGTGACAGGACGAGGGCCTCACACTTGGTTTGTCAGAAACTTCTGGGGCGCCGGGGGCAAAGATGCCATCTTTGGGGCCCGTGCACTGCTCAGACACTGGGCAGCAGCTCACGGAGCGGCCTGCAAGCCGAGAGGCTGGACTCAACGTAACAATCCTCCTCTTCCTGCTATGCCTCTTTGCTCCGCTGTCTGGCAGTTGACAAGATGCGCTGTGGACTCAGACCGCCTGGGACCTACCCCAGCTGCCCCCCTGGGGCCACCCCCTCCTCCTCTGCCAGCCGAGGCCACAGGAGCCGCTGCACCAAGGGCTGGGAGTCAGCGAGGCCACTGAGGATTATTCCAGTGACGAGTGCGGAAGGCCACTGGCTAGACGGGAGCGCCGGCCTGCGAAGGCAGGCTCCGAGATCAGCGAGCCCTCCTCCCCAACCACACGCTTCTCACTTCTGCCAGTCTTAACCCAAACACAATCCTAAAAAGCCGTTTTCAACTCTTACCAATTTTGCAAGCTTCAGTTCATTCCAAACCTTAACCTGTGACAAGTCTCACAGGTTCCCACTGTTTGGAATTTGGTCCCTGTTGTATGTTCTCGTTTCTATCATGCTTGTACATCGGTCTCTTGTGGGTCGGTCTCTGACGGAGACACGAACTCTGGCCAGATTCGTCGTCAGCTTCTTCCCAGCAGCTCACTTACAAGACTAGCATCTCTGCATTTCACACACACGTAAGGTATTCTCTTCGTATCTTGGCCATCACGTCAGAGTTGTCCTTCCATATTTAAAAATCTCTGCTTAAATTTAGAGATGTCTATGACCAAGATACTCTACTGCATCGCACTATGGCTCCCTCCTCTGCCAATTCACCACGCCCTTGCCTCTGGCTCCCAGCCCCGGGGTGGGGGGGGGGGGCAGTGGGAGGCAGGGGCTCTCCGGTCAGGCAGGCTGGCCCTGGGCTGCAGCTCTTCGGGTTTTCTCGGTGCACCGGGGCAAGATGCCTCACCTAAAATCTTCATCTCTAAAATGCGCTCTTGTCAGAAAGGATTCGGAGGCGGCGGTCAACAAAGGCTCGCTGGTGCTACTCTGGGCTTTCAGCTGCTTTCAGATACAACAGGGACTCCCCCCAGGCTTCGCTTTTCCTGGACAGCGACTCCTAAGGGAGCTCCAGATGGGGACCCCTGCTCCCTCCTGGCCGCCTCTGGAAAGTCTGCAGGAGGCAGGAACCACAGCTACCAGGGCAGCGGGGCTGGCTTCCTGTCCCCAAGTCTCCCCCAAAGCATCTTTGTCGTGTGCCCTCTGTCACAGCCCTCAGGGTAGGACCTCGGCTCTCCCCCTCCCCCAACCCCGCCTTGCTCTTCAGGAAAGCAAACACACTGGAGCTGGTCTGCAGGGAACGCTGCGGACTCCCTCACTCAGCGTTGCTCGGAGCTCCCAGACGACGTCTACACTGCAAGGATCCTTCACCTGGCTAGACGTTAGTTTTCTGTTTGCACAGCAGAGGTGATGTTGCCTGTTTCCTGGGCCGGCTCTCAGAACCCAGAGATGGGCTCACGCAGAGAGCCGAGCCCCACGGAGCCCCCCACGGAACCAGCCAGGCTGTCACTGGCCCAGCAGACGGGGCACCAGCACCGCCCATGGGCCAGCCTGGAGCTCGGGCCGCACCCGGCCCAGGATGGAGCCTGGGCTTCGCGTGCCGCCCTGACGCAGCCCTCTGAAAAAGGATGTGCGCTGGAAATTCAGAAACACAACTTCTAGAGCTTTCCAGTGGGGACCTGCTGAGCACCACAGCTTCCGCTGTTGTTCAAGTTCGGGCTTATTCAGGCAGCAGCTACTGAATCAAACTCTGTGTTTCAAATAAAGCATCTAAAGTTACCCTCTTTCAGTGCTGTCCAAACACAAGGCTATTTAAGTTTTCGTTAAAATTAAATGCAATTAAAATCCAGTCCCACACTTGCAGCAGCCACACTGCAGGCGCTCGACGGCCACACGTGGCTCACGGTAACCATCCTGGACCACAGACGCAGAGCTCTGCCATTGTCCCAGAACATTCCGCCGGACAGGCCGCTCTAGCTCCAAGCCCCCTGCCCCTTACTTCTGTGCTCCCCGCCACACACAGACCCTCCGGCCGAAGCTGCGAGGGGCTCAGAGAAACGATGCGACAGCCACCACGCACACAAAACAAAACCCTAAAGGACGTCCAGCAGTGACACGTGGAGGCAGAGCTAACACAGAGCAGGGGTGCCCGTGGAGCTCCGCCAAGGTGCTCCCCGAAAACTGCAGAACGTGCACGTGGGCGCGGAGAGCTCCTTCACAGCAGCGCACAGGTCCCTGCGGGCCTGGAACCCGAGGCGTCTCCGAGAAAGGCTTTGGCCTGAGACAGAAAGTTGTATTTTCAAACCCAAAGCGAAAGGCTTTTTCTGTCCAGTTGGCAACGAGCACCGCCTAATTTTTGGTTTCCATTTCCTCAGAGACGAGGGAAGAGGGAGGGAAGGAGTGGCCGCCTCTGTCCTCCATGTGACGGTTCACATGGCGCTTCCCAGCCTCTTTTATTACATCCTGCGAGGGGCATGTGGCAGACTGCACTTCACAGACGGGGAAACTGAGGCTCAGAGGTCAAAACCAGACCTGTGAACGAGGCCACCGGGTGCAGGATGCAGGCTAACCGAGCTCAGGGCCACAGGCGTGCCTCACTGGGGGGAGACAGACTCCAGCCAAAGGGTTCACAGCAAAAAGGAAATGCTCTGATTGTGCGTTTCCCTTGGAGTCCTGCATCCTAGCCGTCCCCGGGACCCGCAGGGTTATGGAAACATCAGGATCACCTGAAATCTCCCTCCAACACGGAAAGATAGAACCTACCGACATCCACACGTTGTCACTTAGGAAACTAACTCCGGTCTTAAGCCACAGGGGAGCCTCCATGGTTCCGCAGAGCAGCTGGTCTGGGAGTTAAAAGGAGCACAACCCTCAATAAGAAGGCACATTGACGACAATGAAAGACCATCCTTGCCAGAGGGAACCTCAGAGACACCCCCATCGAGGCTACCCTGTCAGTGGATAAACTCTGCGGAGGCCTGCCGAGCCTGAAGACCCAGCCCTGCCTCCTCGCCGCCACCGGCAAACAGAGCGCAGACCTTGGGAGCTCAGGACGTGCCTGCACTGACCACAGGGCACTGGCCAGGTGGCTGGGCAAACTGTCTTCATGCTTTTCCGAGTTTCCTAACTTCTCAGAGTTAGGCATTAATTTTACAATAATAAGGAGAAATCGGCTAAATCTAAATGGCGATGCCTTTCAAACACAGAATTTTTTTTACAGCTTTCTGTTTTGCATTCTACATCACAAGGTATAAAACTGGTTTAACCACACCCTTAGGGATGACAAGCAGATAAACTGCAATCAACCTCACTTTAATATTCTACACTAACAGGACTTCAGGGTTGGCAATCCGATCTTCAAAAGTTCTAAGACAAACCGCAAAAGTTACCTTCAGCAATAGACTTGAACGATACAGCCCTGCCCCTCCTCATCTGTTCATCTACGCCAGCAGATCTGGCCATTCGTCCCCTCCCTCGGTCACCAACGCTCACTGGGAGGTGGCCGCTGGCGGCTGCTGGCCCTGGGAGTGCAGGCTGAGACTCTGCGGGAGGACAGAGGTCAGCTGTGTGGGGGCGGCGGGACCCTGCAGGAAGGGACCAGGGAGGCACCTGCTGGAATGTTCTTGCTCTGCCTGGAGGGGCACAGGGCCCTGACGCGAGGGTCACCCCCATGAGCTCAGGCTGCCATACAAGTTGTGTGACATCTTCTCGAAGCAAAGACAGACTGCTCTGTATTTAGAACTAAGTTCCAGAGACAGCTTGAAGAATGACCTAGCCTTCCTGACCGCCCCCCACCCCCGGAAGGACAGCTCTCCTAAGCTTGCCCGCGCACGAGGCCTCCTGAATGGTGCAGCCCGTCATTCACTCTCGTGCATTCACTCACACGGCTGTCCTGAACACTTTTCTCAGATGGCAGATTTTAAGAAGAGTCCACGTGACGGGGCACAGAAAAGGCACTCACAGCCGGTCACTCTGGTTGCCTGAGCTCAGTTGTGACAACCACGCCCGAGGATAGGGACCGGCAATCTACCAAAGTCATCACGATGAGCTGGAGTCCAGTCAAGGGAGAGAAGAGCCAGCAAAGAAAACCATAACCTCCTCGCCACCTAAGGTAGGGAGCCTACCTACAGGAGCACGCCTCCACGCATGGCACTTGGCCTCCAGAAGATTCCGGGCCCCCATCCCCAGAACCATGGCTGAGTCGACATCACCATCATTCCCGTGGTCACGTTGTGTTATTATTATGTGTCCTGAAGACAGACAACCAACTGGGTGGGCCTGATGGGAGCACACGAGCCAGGGAGGCAGAGGGCTTCCTCCTGCGGGCAGAGACCTGGTCAGAGAGATTCAGAGCACTGTCGCCAGTTGGAAGACTGAGGGACCTCAAGTCAAGGAAGGCAGCCGGCTCTAAAGAGCTGAGATAGGGCCCCCAGCTGGCAGCTAGCAGTGAATCGGGGACCTAAGTCCTACAACAACAAGGAACTGATTTCTGCCCATAACAGGAGTAAGTCTGCAAAAGGGGCCTGCACCCCGGGGAGCGGGAACCCAGCCCCGCCATCCCAGCCTCTGACACGCAGAACTGTGAGACAGTAAATGAGTGCTGGTTTAAGCCGCTAGGTTTGTGGCCATTTGTTACACAGCAACAAAAAGCCACCGAGTGCAGTGATCTTAAAGTAAGACATTTACCTTGCAGTGCAAATCCCATACCGTAGGAAGACGCGCCCCCGACCAGCTCACTTGAGACGGACAACTCGCACGGGGAGCAGGCGGCCTGGGCTACCATCTCCGTCACCAGGAACACCTGCTGGCCTTTACTCAGCGGCCACGCTCCCTCAGCAGCCGTATGAAAATAGAAACCCAGAACCTTCTGGAGGAGCCTGTCCAGAGCCACAGCCAGCAGCTCTTTCCAGGTGGCGCTGTTGTCACACGAGGTCGTATGGACGCGGTCAGCACGAGGCAGTTACCCCTCACCTGTCGGCCTACGTTCTGGCTGCAGCGACGAAATCTGGTTTCCCAACCTTCACACTACAGGGTGCTTTTGGTTTGTTGTGTTTTTTTCACAACCTACTTCTATTGCATCCGAAAAACCCAGATCCTAAACAGCAGCAACCGAACCAAGGTACAAACAGCCCTCCTCTCCCAAGGACAGCTCTCACCCCTCCCATCGCGATCTGTGACTCTGTTTACAACAGGAACCCCCATTTCCTATCAGATAGCGACCAAATGAAGGTCTGAGGCTTCACCTTGAAATACAAATCTTAAAATTATGAGAAACTGATACTTTATTTTTTTTT
>NW_024081762.1:547036-564937 GCF_003009895.1 Hyaena hyaena | reverse complement strand
TGACAGCTTTGTAGTAGAGGCTAAAGTCTGGGACGGTGATACCTCCCGTTTTGGTTTTATTTTTCAGTATTACTTTGGCTATTCAGGGTCTTTTGTGGTTCCATACAAATTTGAGGATAGTTTGTTCTAGTTTCGAGAAATATGCTGGTGCAATTTTGATTGGGATTGCATTGAATGTGTAGATTGCTTTGGGTAGTAATGACATTTTAACTATATTTATTCTTCCGATCCATGAGCATGGAGTGTTTTTCCATTTCTTTGTGTCTTCTTCAATGTCCTTCATAAGTTTTCTATAGTTTTCATCATACAGATCTCTTCTATCCTTGGTTAGGTTTAGTCCTAGGTACTTTATGGTTTTTTGTGCAATTGTGAATGGGATCATTTTCTTGATTTTGTAGAGCATGTGACTCTTGAGGTCATGAGTTCAAGCCCCAAACTGGGTGTAGAGTTTAATTTTTTAAAATACATTAAAAAAAATTTTTAATGCTTATTTTTGAGGGAGCAAGAAAGAGACAGTGCGGGTAGCAGAGGGACAGAGACAGAGACAAAGATTCCAAAGTAGGTTCCAGGCTCTGAGCTGTCAGCACAGAACTTTATGCGGGGCTTGAACTCATGAGCCATGAGATAATGATCTGAGCTGAAGTCGGATGCTCAACCCACTGAGCCACCCAGGCACCCCAAATTTATTTTTTAAAAAAAGGTAAAAGTAGAAACATGACATATACCTGCACTACTAACATACCATTTTACTTGGAAAAATTATTAAATGTGATAATGTAATTCGTTAAGTACTTGAGATAGTCTAGGCACTATAGTAAGCATTTTATATCCTTTATTAATATATAATCCTCACATCAACTTTAGCTTTGTTTTATAGGAGAAGCTGATAGCTAGGAAGATGAGGTGTTTGCCTATAGTTACAGAGTTATTATGTGTAACAACCGGGATTGAGAGTGCTGTGCCTGACTCCATGGTCGGTTACCTTGCTCTATGCCCCGGTGATGTAATTTAAATACTATGAACTGGGGCTCCTGGGTGGCCCATTCGATTAAGTGTCCAACTCTTGATCTCAGCTCAGATCTTGATCTCAGGGTCATGAGTTCAAGCCCCACGTTGGTCTCTGCATTGGTTTTGAAGCCTACTTAAAACAAACAAACAAAAAAAAACACCTGTAAACAAAATACGTATTCCATATAATTCAGAACATCTAAAAGTGCAACAAAACAAAACCCAATGGTAAAAACCAGTTTACCAAAAAGAAATTCCAATCTCCAGGGCCCAAAGAGAACTGAAAAGGACACTGAAAACCCACTGAGTACACCTAACTTTGGGGCTCAGAAAACAACTCGCTGTGTTCGTTACACAGCCATGACCCTTTTAAGGGCTACACTCTCTGCCACAAAGTTAACTAGAAAAACAATCTGACCCATCAAGAAGGGAAGTGGGGAGCTTATTTTATTTTGGCCTGGTCTCTGGATTGGGAGAGAGGGCACTCTTCTCCTGAAATGGTTTAGCTGGGAGCTTGTATTCATATGTATTTGGATCTTGAATTAATACTATTTATGTGGCCTGGAAACACATAAGTTCGTAACTTAACATCAGGAATCTCCTTGAACTGACTCTGCCTCTTAAGCACCTGGAAGAAACAGATTCTTCATGGAGAGTGACAGCTTCAGTCTAGGCTGCGTAAATTGCCAACAGTGAGCTCAACTTCCCCAAAGTACAAACCATAGGAGGAAGCAGTCTACCTCCCACAAATGAATACAAGTGACAAAAGAGAAAAAGACGATTAGACTCACAGGAACTTTAAGAAATAGAATAGAGAGTATATTGAGAATGTTAATCAGAGACAAAAGAATAAAGTGTACATACAGTATCAGAAAATTTCTAGAAATGAAAAATAGCCCCTCAAGTGAAAAATGTATCAAGTGAGAAACATTTATGACAATAAAATATTTGAAACAACCCAATGTGGAATTAGACCAGCTAGGGGTGGCTGGGTGACTCAGTTGATGACACCTCTGACTATGGTTCAGGTCATGATCTTGTGGTTCATGAGTTTGAGCCCTGTCATGGGCTCTGGACAGTTTGGAGCCTGGAGCCTGCTTCAGATTCTGTTTCTCTCTCTCGCTCTCTCTATCTCTGCCCCTCCCCTGCTTGTGCTCTCTCTCTCTCAAAAATTAATTAAACTTAAAAAAAAGACCAGCTAAATAAGCTAATCACATATCTAATGAATGAAATATTATACAGCTATAAAAAAATGAGTGGGATGCACTGAACTAATTTGAAAAGGATTCAGAATACATTATTGAAGAAAAAGTAGTGTAAAAAAAGGGGTAGAGAAAATAAGATCTCCTAGATTTGACTTGGCTAGAATTTACATTGTAAAAACCAAAATGCTAGAGGGATACTGAAGAATCTAATAAAGTGGTTATAGAGCATGAATGGGGAAGAAATGAGGCGTGTAAGGACAGGAGAGGAACAAGTCTGCCGTGGGTATCCTTTCTTTATTCAGATTGCTTATTGTCGTAAAATATAAACATATAACAAAATTTACCATTTTAAGTATGCAGTTCAGCAGCATTGTGTAACCATCACCATCGTTCATCTCCAGACTTTATCAGTTTTCCAGACTGAAACCCCATACTCCCTATTGTGCAGATTTTGAATTGTGTTAATGTATGACCCACACACGATACGTAAATGCATGAGTTAGACTGCCATAGTAGACACAGCAGAATATGTCTGAAATTGTGTGTGAAAGGTCTGAGGAATTGGCTCAGTGATTTTGGCACAGTTCTCTCTTTCTCAAAATAAGTAAACTTAAAAAAAGAAGGAAAAGAAAAGAAAGGAAGAGAAGAGAAAAGAAAACCCCAGCAAGCAAAGGGTAAGAAGGGTAAGAAAGCTGGAAAAATTAAAGTAAGAGGTCCAATATAAAGTTTAATGGAAGTTGCAGAAAGAGAGAACAGAATGAGAGAGAACCAACATTTGAGGATAAAATGGTTGAAATCAGGCCAAAAAGTAGTAGGATGTTGTATTTAAAGTATTGAGAGAAAAAAATACCAATAAACAATTTTATATCTGGCAAAACCATCCTTTGAAAATGGAGAAATTAGGGGCACATGGGGAGCTCAGTCAGTTAGGCATCTGACTTCAGCTTAGGTTGTGGTCTCACAGTTCGTGAGTTCGAGCCCCGCATTGGGCTCTGTGCTGACAGCTCAGAACGTGGACCCTCCTTTGGGTTTTGTGTCTCCCTCCCTCTCTGCCCCTCCCCCTGCTCACACCCTGTCTGTCTGTCTCTCTGAAAAAAATAAACATTGAAAGAAAAATTTTTTAAATGGAGAAATGAAGACATTTTCAGAAATAAAACCAAGGGAGTTCAATGCTAGTAGACTTGCCACTAAACGAATGCTAAAGGAAGTCTTTCAGGATGAAATGAAAGGACACTAGACAGTAACTTGAAGCCATATGAAGAAATAAAGAACACCAGTAAAGGTACTTACATAGGCTACTATAAATGCCAATATTTTTGTATTTTTGGTTTGTGACTTTTTTTCTCTACATCATTTAAAGGACAAATTCGTAAAATATTAATTATAGATGTAGGTTACTGGGCACACATTTTGTAAAGATTTAATTTATAACAACTGCGTAAAGGCAGAAAGACAGAGTTGTTTAGGAGCAAAGCATTTGTATACTACTGAAGCTAAATTGGGATTATTAAGACTAGAATGCTACAATTTTCAAATGTTAATTGTACTTTCAGAGACTATGAAGCTGGGGGGATCCTGGTCAGACTGAAGACATTGGATCTCATTGTCCTCCTAGCCCTTTGACTTTTCCCTGAAGCACCTCAATAAAATGGGTTGATTAAAAGTTCATTGTGATCCCCAGAGTTACCACTAAGATAATAGCTTAAAAGATGCAGAAAAGGAAGTGAGACTAGAGTAAAAATGCTACACTGAAAGAAGTCAATCACAAAAGAAGGTCATAATGGAGGAGCTGAGGAACAAACAAGATAAAAGATAAAAGAAATGACTAGCAAAATGGCAGAAGTGTGTCCTTACCAGTATCTTAAATGGATTCAGCTACTCAATTAAGAGGCAGAGATTGATAAAATGGATTTTTATTATTTTATTTTTTTAATAGTTTATTTTTGAGACAGAGAGAGACATGAGTGGGGGAAGGGCAGAGAGAGAGGGAGACACAGAATCTGAATCAGTCTCCAGGCTCTGAGCTGTCAGCACAGAGCTGACACAGAGCTCGAACCCACGAACTGTGAGATCATGACCTAAGCCAAAGTTGGATGTTTAACCGACTGAGCCACCCAGGTGCCCCAAAAGGGATTTTTCAAAAAGGGATACAACCATATGCTGTCTTATAGATCACTTTACTTTAGATCCAAAGACAAGTCAAATAATGGAAAAGAGATGTGTGTGCAAGTTGCCTAAGAGAATATTATGAACAACTGTATGTAAAAAATTTAGATAGTCTGGTGAAATTAACTCATTTCTTAGCCACATACAAACTACCAAAGCTGACTCAAGAAGAAATAGAGAATCAAAGACAAACTTGTAAGTGACTGAAAGAGTAACCAAATGTCCCAACAAAGAATGCCCAGGACCAGGACCAGATGGCTTCACTGGTGAATTCTACCAAACACTAAAAAGAATTAACACTAATTTTTCTCAACTATTTCAAGACAAAAGAGGATGGAATGCTTCCTGATGCATCTAGGAGACTGGCCTTATCCAGATGTCAAAGCCATTGAAAGACAACTACAGGCCAATTTTCTTTATTAATATAGATATAAACATCCTTGACAGAATACTAGCAAACACAATCCTGGAGCATATATATATGTGTGTGTATATATATGTATATTTAAAAACAAATTTATTTATTTAAGTTATCCATGGAGCTTGAACTCATGACCCCAAGATCAAGGGTCGCATGCTCTTCCAACTGAGCCAGTCAGGTGCCCTCAATCCTGGAGCATAGTAAAAGGATTATACACCATGATCAAGTGAGATATATGCCAGGAATCCAAGAATGATTCAACATATGAAAATCACTCAATATAACCCACTATATTAATACAAAGAAGGAAATTTTGACATGATCATCTCAACAGACACACAAAAAACCATTTGACTAAATTTAACGACTATTCAAGAGAGAAATGCTCACAAACTAGGAGTAAGGAAATTGATTCAGCATAATAAAGAACATCTAGAAAAACCTCACAGCTAATATCACACTTAACGGCGAAAGACGGAAAGCTTACCTTATAATATCAGGAATAAGAGAATGATTTCTGCTTTCACTATTCCATTCTACATTGTATTGGAAGTCCTATCAGAGCAATTAAGCAAGGAAAAACAACAGGGGCACCTGGCTGTCTCAGTCAGTACAGCATGCATCTCTTGATCTCAAGGTCCTGAGTTTAAGCCTCAGGTTGGGGGTGGAGCCTACTTAAAAAAAAGAAAAGAAAAGAAAAAGAAACAAAAGGCATGAAAATTGGAAAGGAAGAAGTAAAAGTCTTTCCCAGATGAAATAATCTTACTATGTAGAAAATCCTAAAGAATAAAAAAAAGAAATTAGAGCTAATAAACTCAGCAAATTTGTTGATACAAAATCAACACACAAAAATAAGTTGTATTTGTAAACACTAGCAATGAACAATTTGAAAAGGAAATTAAGAAAACAATTCTTGGAGCGCCTGTTAAGTGTCCAACTTTGGCTCAGGTCATGATCATGGGGCCAGAACTCTCAACCCCGAGATCAAGAGTCACATAGTCCACCGACTGAGCCAACTAGGCTCCCCAAGACATTCCATTTTTATGAACTGGAAGACTTAATCTGGTTTGAATGACAATGGTAATCTTCATGACCTTCGATTTGCCAATGGTTTCTTAGATATGACAATAAAAGCACAAAAAAAGAAAACCGATTCATTGGACTTCAATAACATTGAGTAGATTTGTGCATTTGTGATCACTGTCAACACACCCCTCCGAATGGGAAACAATATTTGCAAATCATATCTGATGTATCTAGGTTGGGAAAATATAACAAAAACCTCCCAAAACTCAATAGCAAAAGACAACCTGATTAAAAATTGGGTAAAGGATTTGAGTAGACATTTCTCCAGATGTACAAATGACGACAAGCACATTAAAATATGCTTAGCACGGTTAGTCATTAGGGAAGTGCAGATGAAAATCTACTTCGCACTCATAAGGATGGTTAGAATAAAAAATATGGGACAAAGTGGGGAGAACGGCAAGATGGCGGAGAAGTAGGGAGCTCCGTTCATTTTGCTCGCACCCATCTCTCAAACAGAGAAGGCCTGAAGCCATAGGACACTGAGCCGCAGGAGTTTGGGAAGAGAAAGAGACAGAATGAACTGGGAAGGAAACCTCATAAGTGGGTAAGTGTGACCTGGGGAAGATAAAAGCCGGCCTGGACCTGACAGAGGGAGGCAGGGGAGGAGGGGAGAAAGGGGTGGGGGGAAGGAGGGAGGGAGGCCGGGGTGCGTGCAGCTGCGGTGAGTGATGAGTCTCTGGGAGTGGTGGTGAGCTGCAGCGAGTCCAGGGGAAAGGAAAGAGGCTGAGATTGCTCATAGAACCCTCCCTGGAGAAGAGAAAAACCTCGGCTTGGAAAGAGAGTGTTTTTTAGCTCTGGCTGGGGTGCTGACTTTGAACTAGGTGCCCCCGGTCCCAGAAGGCACCAGAAAAACTGCTCTGCAGCACTCTCGGCCCCATCCCCGTAGGCAGCCAGCCCCATCCCTGGTGGCAGCGGTGCTGCGGTTGCACTTGGGTTGTACTGCTGCTTGACCCCTACGGATCTGAGGCTGCTACACTCCCCGCCCCCCGCCCGCCCCCGTCGCAAGCAGGGAAGCAGCAACCTGTGGGACTGTTTAGGGCGGTATAAACAAAGCCCATGGACTGGGACCCAGAAACGAGGCGGGGCGCGAGGCAAAGAACTCAGCCCACCTTGGCTACGTCCTCATCGCAGGGAGATCGGACCCAAAGGAGTGATTTGCAACGCTTGGTTGACAAGGGACTGGGGCGACACCATTCTTCTCCCCACAACCACCAAGGCGGGGCCTCAGGGAGCGGCCAGCCCCACACAGTGGAGGCAAGACCTGCCTGCACCAAACCATGCCTATCCCGCCAGAGAGCTGTTTTGTTGTTGTTGTTGTTGTTTTTACCTGAGCCTGGGTTTGCGTGTTTATTGGTTTTGTCTGTGCGTTTCTGTACCTTTGTTCCCTCTGTGGTTGTCTATTTACTTTTCCAGGGCTACCTCAAGAAACAAGCCAAACTACACATGGTGGACAGTCCCAAATACCACTATGAGTAGGGAAACGAAATCACCAAATGATCAACAAGAGAAAGCAAGAGACACCATTCAAAGAACACTTCTTGAACAGACTGGCCCTGAACAGTCAAAGAGCCCTCTCTAATACAGCAGGACTCGCAGGGGCAGAGTGTACAACAAGCTGTTAAAATTAACAAGAGATAGAAAGCTAACCAAAATGATGAAATTGAAGAATTCTCCTCCAAAGAAATTCCAGGAAGAAATGATATCTAAAGAACTGCTCTAAACAGATATAAGTAACATAACTGAACAAGAATTTAGAACAATAATCATAAAATTAATCGCCGGGCTTGAAAAAAGCATGGAGGACATCAGAGAAACTATGGCTACGAACACTATGGAGTTTAAAAATAATTATGATGAATTAAAAAATGCTATAAATTAGATACATAATAAAATGGAGGCGTCCAATGCACAGATTGAAGAGGCAGAAAGGAGAATAAGTGACTTAGAAGACACAATTATAGAAAAAGAAGAAACTGAGAAAAAGAGAGATAAACTGATCCAGGAACATGAAAGAAGAGTTCAAGAGCTCAGCGATACAGTCAAACGGAACAATATACATATCATAGGAATCCCAGAAGAGGAAGAGAGAGGGAAAGGTGCTGAAGGAGTCCTGGAACAAATTATAGCAGAGAACTTCCCCAACCTGGGGAAGGAAACAGACGTTGAAATTCAAGAGGCACAGAGAACTCCCCTCAGATGTAACTTGAATCGATCTTCTGCTCGACATATCATAGTAAAAATGGCAAAATATAAGGACAAAGAGAATTTTGAAGGCAGCTAGGGAGAAAAGGGACCTAACATATAAAGGGAAACCTATCAGAGTGGTGACAGACCTATCTACTGAAACTTAGCAGGCCAGAAAGAAATGGCAGGAGATCTTCAATGTGATGAACACAAAAAAATATGCAGCCAAGAATCCTCTATCCAGCAAGCCTGTCATTCAGAATAGAAGGAGAGATTAAAGTCTTTCCAAATAAACAAAAATTGAAAGATTCTGTCACCACTAAATCAGCCCTACAAGAAATCCTGAGGGGGAATCTCTGAGGGAAATGTTGCAAGGAACGCAAGATGCTAGAGACACCATCACAAGTATGAATCCGGACACAATGACTAAACCCATAGATTTCAATAATAACACTGAATGTAAATGGGCTAAATGCTCCAATCAAAAGACATAGGGTAGCAGAATGGATAAAAAGACAAAATCCATCTATTCGCTGTCTACAAGAAACACATTTTAGACTGGAAGACACCTTCAGATTAAAAGTAAGGGGATGTAGAAATATTTATCATGCTACTGGAAGTTAAAAGAAAGTTGGAGTAGCTATACTTATATCAGACAAACTGGATTTTATATTAAATACAGTAACAAGGGATGAAGAAGGGCATTATATAATAATTACAGGGTCTATCCATCAGGAAGAACTAACAATTATAAATGTCTACGCACCAAATATGGGAGCACCTAAATATTTAAAACAATTAATCACAAACAGAAACAATCTTATAGATAAGAATGGGCTAATAGTAGGGGACTTTAATACTCCACTTACAGCAATGGATAGATCAACCAGACAGAAAATCTCTAAAGAAACAAAGGACTTGAATGACACATTCAACCATATGGATCTGAGAGACACATTTAGAACTCTACATCCTGAGGCCATGGAATTCACTTTCTTCTCGAGTGCGCATGGCACATTCTCCAAGATAGATCACATACTGGGACATTAAGCAGCCCTCAATAAATATAAAAGAATAGAGATGATACCATGCATACTCTCAGATCACAATGCTATGAAACTCAAAATAAATCACAGGAAGAAGTCTGGAAAACCTCCAAAATCATGGAGGTTAAAGAACACCCTACTAAAGAATGAATGGGCCAATCATGCAATTAGAGATGAAATTAAAAAATATATGGAAACAAATGAAAATGAAAATACAACAATCCAAACTCTATGGGATGCAGTAAAGGCAGTCTTAAGAGGAAAGTACATTGCACTCCAGGCCTATTTCAGGAAATTAGAAAAAGCGCAAGTGCAAAATCTAACAGCTCACCTAAAGTAACTAGAGGGAGAGCAACAAGAGCACCCCAAACCCAGTTGGAGAGGAGAAATAGTAAAAATCAGAGCAGAAATAAACAATATAGAAACCAAAGAAACAGTTGAACAGATCAATGAAACCAAGAGTTGGTTTTTTAAAACAATAAACAAAATTGACAAACCCCTAGCCAGGCTTCTCAAAAAGAAAAGAGATAGCACCCAAATAGACAAAATCATAAATGAATATGGAATTATTACAACCAACCCCTCAGAAATACAAGTAATTATCAGGGAATCCTATGCAAAATTATATGCCAACAAATTGGACAACTTAGAAGAAATGGACAAATTCCTAAACACAAACTCACTACCAAAATTCACACGGGAAGAGATAGAAGATCTGAACAGACCCGTAACTAGTGAAGAAATCGAATCAGTTATCAAAAATCTCCCAACAAATAAGAGCCTTGGACCAGATGGCTTCCCTGGGGAATTCTACCAGACATTTAAAACAGTTTTAATACCCATTCTTCTCAAGCTATTCCAAAAAATAGAAATTGAAGGAAAACTTCCAGACTCAGTATATGAAGCCAGCATCACTCTGATTCCCAAGCCAGACAGAGATCCAGCAAAAGAAGAGAACTACAGTCCAATATCCCTGATGAATACGGATGCAAAAATCCTCAACAAGATACTTGCAAATCGAATTCAACAGCACATAAAAAGAATTATCCACCAAGATCAAGAGGGATTCATTCCTGGATTCCAGGGCTGGTTCAATATTCACAAATCAATCAATGTGATACATCACATCAACAAAAGAAAAGATAAAAACCATATGATCCTGTCGATAGATGCAGAAAAAGCATTTGACAAAATACTGCATCCCTTCATAATAAAGACCCTCGAGAAAGTCGGGATAGAAGGAACCTACTTAAACATCATAAAAGCCATCTATGAGAAGCCCTCAGCTAACATCATCCTCAATGGGGAAAAACTGAGAGCTTTCCCCCTGAGATCAGGAACACGACAGGGATGTCCGCTCTCACCACTGTTGTTTAACATAGTGCTAGAAGTCCTAGCATCAGCCATCAGACAACAAAAAGAAATAAAAGGCATCAGAATTGGTAAAGAAGAAGTCAGACTCTCACTTTTCGCAGATGACATGATACTCTACATAGAAAACCTGACAGACTCCACCAGAAGCCTACTAGAGCTGATCCATGAGTTCAGCAAAGTTGCAGGATACAAAATCAATGTACAGAAATCGGTTGCATTTTTATACACCAACAATGAAGCAACAGAAAGAGAAATCAAGAAACTGATCCCATTCACATTTGCACAAAAAACCATAAAATACCTAGGAATAAACCTAACCAAAGATAGAAGAGATCTGTATGATGAAAACTATAGAAAACTTATGAAGGAAATTGAAGAAGACACAAAGAAATGGAAAAACATTCCATGCTCATGGATAGGAAGAATAAATATTGTTAAAATGTCATTACTACCCAAAGCAATATAACATTCAATGCAATTCCAATCAAAATTGCACCAGCATACTTCTCAAAACTAGACTAGTTTTAAAATTTGTATGGAACCACAAAAGACCCTGAATAGCCAAAGTAATATTGAAGAAGTAAACCAAAACGGGAGGCATCACCATCCCAGACTTTAGCCTCTACTACAAAGCTGTCATCATCAAGACAGTATGGTATTGGCACAAAAACAGACCCAAAGACCAATGGAACAGAATTGAGAACTCTAATTTGGACCCAAAAATGTACAGCCAACTCATCTTTGACAAAGCAGGGAAGAGTATCCAATGGAAAAAAGATAGCCTCCTTAACAGATAGTGTTGGGAGAACTGGACAGCAACATGCAGAAGAATGAAACTAGATCATTTTCTCATGCCATACAGAGAAATAGACTCAAAACTGATAAAAGACCTGAATGTGAGACAGGAAAGCATCAAAACCCTAGAGGAGAAAGCATGAAACAACCTCCTTCTTCTCTACCACAGCAATTTCTCACTTCACACATCCCCAAAGGCAAGGAAATCAAGAGCAAAAATGAACTATTGAGACCTCATCAAGATTAAAAGCTTCTGCATGGCAAAGTAAACAATTCATAAAACTAATAGGCAACCGATGGAATGGGAAAAGATAGTTGCAAATGACATATCAGATAAAGGGCTAGTATCCAAAATCTATAAGGAACTCCCCAAACTCCACATCCAAAAAACAAACAATCCAGTGGAGAAATGGGCAGAAAATATGAACAGACAGTTCTCTAAAGAGGACATCCAGATGGGCAACAGGCACATTAAACGATGCTCAGCATCCCTCTTCATCAGGGAAATACAAATCAAAACCACACTGAGATACCACCTCACACCAGTCAGAGTGGCTAAAATGAGCAAATCAGAGGACTCTAGATGGGGGCGAGGATGTGGAGAAATGGGCACCCTCCTACACTGTTGGTGGGAATGTAAACTGGTGCAGCCCCTCTGGAAAACAGTGTGGAGGTTCCTCAAAAAATTAACCATAGAACTCCCCTATGACCCAGTAATAGCACTGCTAGGAATTTACCCAAGGGATACAGGAGTGCTGATGCATAGGGGCACATGTACCCCAATGTTCATAGCAGCACTCTCAACAATAGCCAAAACATGGAAAGAGCCTAAGTGTCCATCAACGGACGAATGGATCAAGAAGATGTGGTTTATCTATAGGATGGACTACTACATGACAATGAGAAACAATGAAATCTGGCCATGTGTAGCAACAGATGGAACTTGAGGGTGTTACGCTGAGTGAAATAAGTCAGGCAGAGAAGGACAGATACCTTTTGTTTGCACGTATATGAGGATTAGGAGGAACTTAACAGAGGATCATGGGTGTGAAAAAGGGGAAAAATAGTGGGGGTAGGGAGGGAGGCAAACCATAAGAGACTCTTGAATGTGGAGAACAAACTGAGGGCACATGGGGTAGGGGGAAGTGGAATGGGGGTGACGGGCATGGGGGGGTCACTCGTGGGGATGAGTACTAGGTGTTATATGGAAAACAACTTGACAATAAACTATTAAAAATAAATAAAGAAAGTAAATGACAAAGTGGACTTTTCACACTAGGTGTTGTAATTTGAATTGCTGAAGCCCGCATTAATTCATGGCAGGCTTTGGACAGGCTAACTAAAATCTTAGGTCCGGAGCAAGTTAATTTACCTCACTAAGCTTGTGTCCTTATCTATAAAAATGTGAGTAAAAAAAAAGTGAGAAAACAAAAAAATGTGGAGAAATTGGAACCCTAGTACATTTCTGATGGCAAACTAAAATGGTTCAGCTGCTGTTGAAAACAGATGGCAGTTTCTCAAAATTAAATAATTACCGTAAGACCTAGCAACCCACTCTCAGGTACATAGTGAAAAGAATTCAAAATTTTGTATGTGAATATTCATAGCAGTGCTATTCGCAATACTGAAAATGTAGAATTGTGAAAGGTAAGCGGAAACAATGGACATGTACATGAATGAATGAATGACATAAAATGTGGTATAGCCACGTAATGCAATATTATTCAGCATAAAATGGAATGAAATAGTGATAGGAGTTGTACTGGTCAATAAACCTTGAAAACATTATGTTAAGTGACAGAAGTCGGTCACAAAACGTCCCATAGTTTATAGTTTCATTCATATGAAAGGATGGGAATATTCAAGTCCATGGACATAGAAAACAGGTTAGTGATCGCCAAGAGTTGGGGAAGGGGAATCAGGAACGACTGTTTAAAGGGTACGGGATTTCTTTTTGAGGTGATGACATTTTGGAAATCTTTTTGGAGCTGGTGATGATGGTTGTACAACATTGTGATTGCACTAAACGGTGCTGAACCGCACATTCTAAATTAGTTAAAACGGTACATTTTATGAAGGTATTTGTAGAGTGGGATTCACAAAATGTGGGCCGCCCCTGCCTAAGTCACAAATCAAAGTCAACCTGCACTTAGGGGAGCCCTAACCTACACCAATCATTAACTTCCAACTCCGTTCGCCTACCTTCGCCTAGAAAACAGGAGCTGCTGTGTTTAAAAGGAAACCCTCTACCTCCTAGTCTATCAAGACCTGTTCCCTGTTTGCCTCTTGAATGCTCTGCAAGTCTCCCTCTTGTCCTAGATCCGCGGGGATCTGTGCTCCATTTCCTGAGGCACTCTAGTCTCCCAAACCAAGGATTATTTTCTCTAGGATAAAGGATGTCAAACTCATTACTCAATTGTTTCAGTTTTGTCATTTGACAATATTATGTGTATTTTACCACAGTAAAAACAAACTGATGCTTTGGGGGGGAAAAAAAGACAGTTGTTAATGTAAATGTACAAATCCACAATCGTATATGATTTTTATACATTCACGAATAGAATACAACAAAGTGAGATAGAAGTACTTGAACTTTATTTGTAGCTAACGAGCCTGTATGGAACCTCCTATCTGCTATTATAGGAAACAGATTCTTTTTGAGGACACATAGCCTATTTATAAAGACGAGCAAAACACATCTCAACAAATACCATAGAGCCAGTTACTTCCCAGTCATATAGTTTCACTGCAATGTAAGTTGGGAATCAATACTAGAAAGACAACGAAATACATGAAGTAAAGAGAAGGGGGAAAACGTCAAAATTCTTCTTCTCCCCCAAATAACTGAGCTAGAAATAGAAAAAACAAAACAAAACAAAACCCTGTCATCTTAGTATAGAAAAAACGTTGTTAGGTGGTGAATTTTGATGGATAAATTTGGTGTGGGGATAGGTCTGCAAATAGCATGAGTTGGTAGCAAAATGTGTACTTGGGAAAAGACCAATTAAAGGAGCCAGTACTGTCGAGTATTAATAATACAGGTATTTCAATTTTCTGCGTCGGCTTTGCGTTATGTCATAATCCTTGAACTGAGGGGGTCAGCTTCTTCACTGATCTTCAGAATCAGTTGAGATGCCTTCTTTTTTGAGAACATTTCTGTCAACTATTCTCCAACTATATTCAAATACTGTGTTCGACATTCTAAGCCTGAAAACAAACCAGATTGGGTCTCGGTCCTTGAGCAGTTTACAAACGATTTGACTTTTAAAAAGGGGACGCTTAAAAAGATCAAGTCCATATTCTATGAGACTATTTAGGGAAACTGGGCGGGGCGCTGGTTTTCACGGTAGTCGCCTCTCACGGAAAAACGGCTCGGGTTCCGCCTGCCTTTAAAAACCGCCAACGTTTCGTTCGCCACGCCCGGCGCCGTTCAAGGCTCCGCGGGTCTCCCTCGGCGGGACCTAAGGCGACCCCGTACGGCGGCGCGGCCGGAGGCGCATGCGCGGCAAAGCTCGGCCCCGCCTCCTACAGACCTTTACAACAGCCTGGCGGGAAGCCCTCCCGCCCAGTTGGCACCGCCTCTCATTGACAGCGCTTCGCTCGACGCCCGTCTGGCGGGCGCCTCGGCGCGCGGGTTCCCAGAGATCCGCCGTCGATTGGCAGTGCCTGAGAGGCTCGCGCGGAGCTCGATTGGCGCTGCCTGTGGGGGCGGAGTCGCTGTCTCGGCCGCCGCCGCCGCGCCGCCGCCGCGGGCTTGGTGTGTGAAGAAGGGCCTAGGCCCCGGCCTCCCGTGGTGGGCTCGCCGAGCGCCGGGGCTCGCGTCCCGCCGTCCCCTCGGCCCCAGCTTCGCCTCCCTGCGGACCCCCACGGGCTGGGCGCGGGGCACCCCTGCCGAAGCCATGGAGGACGAGGTGGTCCGCATTGCCAAGAAGATGGACAAGATGGTGCAGAAGAAGAACGCGGTGAGCGCGGCGGGCGCCGCGGGCCGGGAGGGCGGCCGGGCGGCTGGCGGGGGCCGGACGCGGCGGGCCTCGGGCCGGGCCCTCGGGGGGTCCTTTCTGGCGCGGGAAGCCGGCGGGGGCCGTGCGGGCGTCTCGGGGCGTTAGCCCGGGTGCTCGGTCCGTCCACGGCTCGCCGCTGCGCGCACGGCGCGGCGGACCTCACCGAGGGCTCCCCTCAACTTGCGGGGTCGGTTCGCTCGCTGATGACTTCGCTGAACGAGCCTGGAAAGCCCTTCACGGTTTGGAAGAATCCCATTCGCTTTTCCGCGGTCGCGGGCTGGCCGCTAAAAATAACGTCACCGAGGGGTTTGTGATACGTCTTAGACATCGAGCCTGATGACTGAAAATTCCTGTATCTTAGTTTTTTGAAGAATGCCGAACATTCACTTGATTGACCTGCACTGGGCTGCAGGTTTGGGTAGCGGTTGGGAAGGCGGAGTGGGCGACTGTGCTTGTTGGCAAGGTGCTAGAGGGTTTTTTTAAAGAAAAGTGGGTCTTGTTATGTGGTCTGTGTAAAGACGCACGCACCACGGTGCGCTGGTAGATGGACTTGGAAGGCTGTCATCGCCGAGCGCCCTGAGTGGTTTATGGTCAATACCGGCGGCGTTATCTTGCTATCGGTAAAGTGTCGATGTGAACACATTTTCTTTCTTTCTTTTTTTTAAATGTTTTATTTATTTCCAGGAGAGAGAGAGAGAGAGAGAGCGAGAGAGAGAGCAGGGGAGGGTCAGAGAGAGAGGGAGTCACAGACTGAAACAGGCTCCAGGCTCCGAGCTGGCAGTCAGCACAGAGCCCGACGCGGGGCTCGAACCCACGAACTGTGAGATCATGACCCAAGCGAAAGTCGGACGCTTAACCGACTAAGCCACCCAGGCGCCCCATGTGAACACATTTTCTTGGGGTTTCTTTGAAGTCTTCCAGTTTTTCCCTTTTTGGCCCCCAGCGTGTGCTACTTTGCAGCCCTCCGACTCCGTGCCATCTGTTTTCAGCCCAAACACCATGGCTGTCGTCACCTGAATATATTCCGCCCTGCTCAGTTCATTTTCAGCATCGGCGCATCCGACGTAACATATCCCCATCTACGAAATAAATTTCAGGTCAAACTAATGTGGAGGGGAAACAGGATGCTCAGATTCGTATAGCACTTTGGAGTCAACAGAGGATCTCCGCACAGTTCTTTATAGCCTCACAGCTGCGGTGTACCCATTTGGCAGAATAAGAAACCGAGTCAGAGATTAGGTAGTTCGCCTACTTAAATTAAGTACCGTGCAATTTGGATTAAGCTAGGACCCAGGTTTTCTACTGGACAGCATGCTGGAGCAGAAAATAGCATTAAACCCTGAATTCTTAAGATTTTGTGTGCAGCCTGTTCCTCTTTTTTTAACAGGTGCATTGTCTGGCGTGTAATTTCATACCCTGTTAATCTGTATTTGCAATTTTGATCTTTTTAAATATTTCCTGTTTGTTTTATGTTCCAGACTTTAACCGTTACCATTTAGTTTTCTCATTGATCCAGCCCTTTCATTCCCCCACTGCAAGTGATGCAATCGGGTTATTTAATAGGCTGAACATTTCTTTTATTTTATTTAAACTGGAAAGTTTTTTTTTTTTTTCTTTGTCTGGAGATCCCTGGATTCCCACTGTAGAAGCTCTTTGGGAAAAAGGCCTTTTGTTGGGTAACTTTTTCCTCTAACTCAGGCCATAATTTAAATCGATTAATCATGGAGTGATTTGTTTCTTTTCCTTGTAATAGGTGTTTGGTAAAAGTAAGTAACTCCTTAGTTGATAAATATGGAGAAGAACAGTTTGTATTTGCTTGCATTTCTCAAGTTACAAGCCAATGATGAGTCTGGGGGAGAATGAGGAAAAACTCTACAGATACCCCTCAAATCGCATTTATCTGCTAGTTCAAAATTTACCAATATGAAAACTTACCTCCAAACAGAAAGATAAAATTGACTAGCTCTTTTACATCCCCCCTTCTCCTTTTTCCTGTATATCTTACAGAAATTCAAATTGGCAAATGAAATAAAGAGAAAGGGAAGTGGTCTGAAGGACTCTCCCTCGTTGCCCTTCAAAGCATATCAGCTCACAAATAGCTTTTTGTAAAAATTTTTTAGAGAGCGAGAGAGTATGAGCAAAGGAGAGGGGCAGAAGGAGAGAGAGACCGAGACAGAGAGACAGAGAGAGAGAGAGAGAGAGAGAGTGAGTCATAAGCAGGTTCCATGCGCAGTGTGGAGCCCAACACAGGGCTTGATCCCGCTACCCTGGGATCATGTCCTGAACCGGCATTAAGAGTTGGACGTGTAATGGGGCGCCTGGGTGGCTTAGTCGGTTAAGCGTCCGACTTTCGCTTAGGTCATGATCTCGCAGTTCGTGGGTTTGAGCCCCGCGTCGGGCTCTGTGCTGACTGCCAGCTCAGAGCCTGGAGCCTATTTCAGAGTCTGTGTCTCCCTCTCTCTCTTACCCTCCCTTGCTCATGCTGTCTCTCTCTCTCTCTCTCCTAGAAATAAATAAAAATATTAAAAAAAAAAAAAAGAATTGGACGCATAAGCGACTGAGCTACCCAGGTTCCCCCACAATTAGCTTTTTTTTTTTTTTTTGCAAATAGT
>NW_024081762.1:516654-546856 GCF_003009895.1 Hyaena hyaena | reverse complement strand
GATATTTGTCCTTCTCTGCCTGACTTATTTCGCTCAGCATAACACCCTCAAGGTCCATCCATGTTGCTACACGTGGCCAGATTTCATTGTTTCTCATTGCCATGTAGTATTCCATGGTATAGATAAACCACATCTTCTTGATCCATTCATCTGTTGATGGACACTTAGGCTCTTTCCATGTTTTAGCTACCCCCACAATTAGCTTTTAAGAGGTCAGTAATTTAACAGAAGTTGTTCTGGGGTTTGTAGAATTATAGTATATTTGTTTACCCCCTCCCCCTCCTTTTTGGTGGTTTCCAGGTTTTTCTCTGTGAGCTTTTTAAAATATTATGTATACTATGAAAAAGTGAATGTTGCTTGAAGAATAGTGAAGTAGTAGCTGTCCTCTTGAACTGACAAGTTTAACTGCTGTTATTGGGGGTTTTATTTTAATAAAAATGTTAGGTGTCACATTTACGTAATAATAAAAACAGCGAACATTTATTGAACTATTACTTATTACCCTGAGCCAGACATTTGGCTACATATTTACCTACCCATTTTCAGTTTTGCAAGATAAGTAATATCCCCATTCTAAAAATAAGGAAACTATTTGGAAAGTGAAGTGAATTGTCCTAAGCCAATAGCTAGAAATGAAGAGGTGAGTCTAAATCTGTTGCAGTGCTGTGTTGAACTGCAGTGTCTCTCTCTCTCTCTCCAAGATCTTTTTTTTTTTTTTTTTTTTTTTTAAGTGTGTATGGGTGCAATTGAGTGACTATAAGACCAGGAAGTAAGGATGTTTGTTACTCTGGGGCAGGCAGCTTTCCCTAAATATCCAGTCAATATCCTGACTTAGTACTACCCAGAATGTTGCCCTGTCTGTATAACTGATCTGAAGCAGTGTTTTCCGTTTTATGAGTGTCCATTCTGAGGCCTTCATGAACCATGTAAGTTAGTTTCAAATTTTCAGAGACTAGTTTTTTTTTTTTTAAGTATACATATTTATTCTGAGAGAGCCTGCACAAGTGGGGGAGGGGGAGAGAGGGAGGGAGGGAGAATCTTAAGCAGACTCCATGCTACCAGCACAGAACCCAATGCGGGGTTCAGTTGGAAATGAGATCCTGTCCTGAGCCAAAATCAAGTCAGATGCTCAACTGACTGAGCCACTAGGTGCCGCAGGGATTAGTTGTTTTTTTATGTAGTTTTGACTTGCTGTCAGTAAGCAAGGATGACTCCTAATCTGGGTTTAAATCTTGGCTCTTCTGAACTTTACAGTGTGATCTTAGGCAAGTTCCTTAGCATCTTTAAAATTTTTTTGCTTTTTGGTGGTAAATTGGTAATAACTTAGTAAAGATTAGATGAATATGAAATTCTTGACAGTGCCTAAGATATGGTAAGGGCTGAAAAACCTTGTGTATTGTTTCTGTAAAGGATTTATGATATGACTGTAGAAGAAGGAGTGAGGTTGCTTAGAATTTTCAAATTCATAGATTTTGTGAGTAGTGTTGAGCTTTGTTTACTATTATTTTGTCATTGGAGGCTCAGGATTGAGTAGAATTCAGTCATTAGGAGAGAAATTGAAATTATATGTCAACACACAGGAGCTGGTATACATGGAATGTGTAAATTTTTTCTTTAAAAATTTTTTTTAAGTTTATTAGAGACAGGCAGGGAGGAGTAGGGAGAGAGAGGAGAGAGAGAATCCCAAGCAGGCTCTGCACTGTCTGCACAGAGCCTTATGTGGGGCTTGAACCCATGAACTGTGAGACCATGACCTGAGCTAAAATTAAGAGTTAGACACCTCATGTCCTGGCCACCCAGGTGCCCCAAAATTTCTAAGTCTTCTACCTGAGTTGAAGAAACTTTGGATTTCATATCAGGGTTAGATTGATGAGTATAAATCAAAATTTAGAATGACTACACACAATTTTTTATTTTTTATTAAAAAATCCCTTTTTTTAACGTTTTATTTTATTTAAGAGACAGAGGGGGACAGCGCAAGCAGGAGAGAGGCAGAGAGAGAGGGAGACACAGAATCCAATGCAAGCTTCCAGGCTTCGAGCTGTCAGCACAGAGCCCAGAATGAGGCTCGAACCCACAAACCCGAGATCATGACCTGAGCTGAAGTTGGTCATGACTGAGCTCCTGACTGAGCCTCCCAGGTGCTCCTGACTACACACAGTTTTTAAAAACAGCCTTATTGAGATATTCAATACAATTCACCCCTTTAAAAGTATACAACCAGGGGCACCTGGGTGGCTCACTTGGTTGAGCATCCGACTTTGGCTCAGGTCATGATCTCACAGTTCACGAGTTGGAGCATTGCATTGGGCTCTGTGCTGACAGCTCAGAGCCCAGAGCCTGCTTTGGATTCTGTGTCTCTGTCTCTTCTTTTCTCTCAAAAATGAACATTAAAAAAAGTTTAAGGGGTACCTGGGTGGCTCAGACAGTTAAGCGTCTGACTTCGGATCAGGTCATGATCTCACGGTTCGTGAGCTGTACTGACAGCTAGCTCAGAGCCTGGAGCCTGTTTCAGATTCTGTTATCTCCCTCTCTCTGACCCTCTGCTGCTCATGCTGTCTCTCTCTCTCTCTCTCTCTCTCTCAGAAATAAAGCACTAAAAATTTTTTTTAAAAAAATTAAAAAAGTGTGCAGTTCATTGGTTTTTAGTATATTCACAGATTTATGTCGCTCTCATCACACTAATTGATGAGCACTTTCATCACCCCAAAAAGAAACCTGTACCCGTTAAGTAGTCACCATATATCTGCCTCTCCAACCACTAATCTCTGTGTGGATTTGCTATTCTGGACCTTTCATATAAGTGGAATTACACACATGTGTTTGTATAAATGGAATCAAACAATATGTGGTCTTTTATGACAGCCTTTTTTCACTTAGTGTTTTCAGAATTCATCTATCCTAACAGCAAGTATCGGTACTTTGTTCCTTTGTATTGCAGAATAGCACTCCACTGTACTGGTGGATATACCACGTTTTGTTTATTCAGTCATCATTTGATGGACATTTTGGGCTGTTTCCACTTTTTGACCATGATAAATAACGCTAAGAACATTTTTGTGCAGGTGTTTGTGTGGACATATGTTTTGTTTTTTTCTCTCTTGGGTATATACACATAAGAGTAGAATTGCTGGGTCATATGATAACTGTGTTTAACCTTTCTGAGGAATTGACAGACTTTTCCAAAGTTGCTGCACCATTTTAAATTCTTACCCGCAGTGGATGAGGGTTCCAGTTTCACGGGGTCTTCATCAGCACTTGTAGTTTTTGATTATAGCCATCGCTGTGGGTGTAAAGAGGCGTCTCATTGTGGTTTTGCTTTGCATTTCTCGGATGACTGCTGATGGTGAAAATTTTTCATTTATGTGTTGGCCATTTTCTTTATCTTTGGAGAAATGTGTGTTTAGATCCTTTGTCCATTTTTAAACTATTTGTATTTTTGAATTGTAAGAACTCTTTGTGTTCTCAATACTGGACTCTTACAGGAGACAGGATTTGTGTATATTGCCTGGCGTTTTGTGGGTTATCTTTTCACTCTCTTGACAGTGTCTTGAAGTTCAAAAGCTTTCAATTTTGATAAAGTCAATTTTATACATTTTTCTTTTGTTTGGTTTAGAATAAGTACAAGTTTGAGAGGACATAGTAAAATTATAATTTCTAGTATATAGTGCTGTTGCTGAGCCATAATTCAAATATTTACAGTGTTTCCTTTTTAAAAAAAATAGCATCTTAGTTTTTTAAGCCTTGAAATCTTCTAATTCTTACTAAGAGGTGTTTGAGTTGATTGAGCTTAAATAATGCTTACTTAAAATGCTGGTTTATGGCTCTTTGAGAATATTGTTATGATGGAAGTAGATAAATCTTTTTATATCTTTGTACTCCTTATCAACCATGTCCTATATATTGGCACTCTATTTCATTACTTCATATGTGTTATATTTACTCATTTGACCATTTGAATTCTAGGTCAGTGTATTATGCTCTCCTACATATATAGAAACTGAAACTTGAAAAAGACAAGTAACATTTCCAAGATCTTGTAATTAGGAAATGGCAGTGCATGGATTTGAATTTAGATCTGATATATATGTGTGTGTATAGATGTGTGTGTGTGTGTGTGTGTATATGGATCTGATATATCTATAACACATATCTATACACACATATGTGTATATACGTGTGTGTATAGATATGTGTGTTTGTGTTCTTAACTGTTGCTTCCTTCTCCATAATCTCCTTGAGGAGGATGTTCCTGTCCTGTACAAAATTGTATATGCTGGGTGCCAAGTACAAGTTGGAATACAATATTTTGTAAAAGTACTTGTCTCTGATGACAGATAGTACCAAGCATATAGTAAAGTCATGTGATAGTATTGTTTATTTTTCAGCCAGTACTGTGAACTAAATTTGACTCTGGAAGATAAGGTAGAATCTTTCATTCTCTTGCATCATTTGTAGGAGATGTTGCAATCTAATGGACTTGACCTGTAGAGGCAGGTGATTATTGGGGAAGGATAGAATTTAGTTTCTTGTTTGGTAATGCTATTCACCCGAGTTCACAGAGCAGAACGCTTCCAGTGGATGTAGGAAATGGGAGAGAGCAGTGGTGTGAGGGTCAAGAGATTATACTTCTTGTTCTTTTATATTACCTATCAGTTGGCCAAGTCACTTTCCTTTTCTGAATTTGTTTCCTTGTATAATTGAAGGTTTGAAGTAGATGCTCAAAGATTTATGTTTATTTTAAATTCCCTGAAGTCACAAAAGATTTCTGTTTTGCTCACTGTTGTGTCCTCAGAGTTTGGTACACAGTGTTAATGAATATTTATTGAGAGGCATTAGTGTAATTTGACAGAAGCGAGTAGATCTTACCTTTTTTAGTTAGTAATAATCATATGACTGTGCAAGTTTCCTAAATTATCTGGGTTTTCAATTCTTCTATAAAATGGGGAGAAAAAGATTACTTCTATAAAGTTTGTTGTGAAGATGAAATTATATATATGTATATATATGCACATATATATGCACACACATATCTAATGTACTTAACATGATGCTTGGCACATAGTAATATTCAAAGAAGCTTTTGTCACTGAATTAATGTATATGACCATCTGTTTTTTGTCTTTTTGTTCATTCATATCATTATAGGTGTTTATTTCTTAAAGAACCTTGATTGAAACATTCATCTTATTTACCCAGAACACAGTGTAATTATGAGAAAGGTCATAGTGCCATCCAATTAATGTTATTTAGCTTTTTTTTCCTTCCATAGTTTATATCTCTAATTTCAGTCTCACCAAAGAGATCTGAGTGAAAAGGGAGAGTGTGATGAAATTAATGCAAATCTCTCTATTGCTTCTGCTTGGAAAGCAACTTAAACCTTATGCCACGTTGCTGATGTATTAGAAGAAGCAACTTTATATGTGACAGACAGCGTTATGTAAGGCTAAGGAGACACCCTGCATTTTTAAGGACTTGTAGAAGTGTGGTTCTTTATCTTCCTTTCTGATTGATCTTAGGTCAGAAATGTATCAGAAAGTCCATGGAGGTGCATTGGTAGAAGAAAAATGTCCATGCGTAGTTATAGGATACAAGTCCATAATTTTTTTTTTTAATTTTTTTTTTTAATGTTTTATTTATTTCTAGGAGAGGGAGAGAGACAGCGTGAGCAGGGGAGGGTCAGAGAGAGAGGGAGTCACAGACTGAAACAAGCTCCAGGCTCTGAGCTGGCAGTCAGCACAGAGCCCGACGCGGGGCTCAAACCCACGAACCGCGAGACCATGACCCAAGCGAAAGTCGGACGCTTAACCGACTAAGCCACCCAGGCGCCCCAAGTCCATAATTTCTTAATTAAAACTTTTAGAGTCTGATATATTTGAGAATTACAAAATTTTCAGATTAAAAAAAAATTTTTTACAGTTTACTTTTGAGGGAGAAAGAGACACACTGAGTGTGAGTGGAGGAGGGGCAGAGAGAGAGAGGGAAACACAGAATGAAGCAGGCTCCAGGCTCTGAGCTGTCACACAGAGCCCGACGGGGGGGCTCGAACTCATGAGCTTTGAGATCATGACCTGAGCCGAAGTCAGATGCCTAACCAACTGAGTCACGCAGGTGCCCCTCAGGTTTTATTAAGATAATATGGAACATGTATCATATATCTTCAACAAGATCTGGGCAGTTCCTAGTAATCAGACATTAAAATTTTTATAGTGAAATGTAATACTCACATGAAGTGGGATATATAGAACATAAATGGTTTTATGTATGTTGAGATTAGGTGTTGCTGGTAAATGAGTTGATTGAAAATCTGTGAGAAATCTTGATTTTCAAAGGTTTTTGGTTTGGGGATTCACAGATGTGGGACTGAAGACCCCATTTGCTCACAAAGATGTCATTCCTGTAGAATTTCTGATGAACAGAAAATTTAAAGTCAATGTTGGTTTTCTTCTCTAACACCTGTAATGTTTCACTGTTTTTAGTTACCTTTAAATAAAAATAATTTATAGAATTTTAAGATCAGAAGGGATCTTTAAGCAGTAAATCATTGAAATCCTTCATAATAAAAAAAAAAAAATCTTTAAAAAAAAATGGGTGCCTGGCTGGCTCAGTTGGTTGAATGTTTGACTCTTGTTTTTGGCTCAGGGTCATGATCTCATGGTTTGTGAGATTGAGCCCTTTGTCAGGCTCTGCGCTGAGTGTGGAGCCTGCTTAGGATTCTCCCTGCCCCTCATCCCCTCTGCCCTTGTCCCCCACTCACACTCTCTCTCTAAAAAAAAAAAAAAATCCTTCATAGTAACCGGTTTTATAATTGTTATTGAACTTAAGTTTTAAATTGAAATGATATATCTGTTGCCAGAAGGAAAGTTAATACTCTTTATTCTCCACAGCTGAGTCTGATGTCTGTCAACTTTATTTTTTTTTCAATTAATTAATTTAACATAATCTCTGCATCCAACATGGGGCTCTGACTCATGACCTCTGAGATCGAGAATTATGTGTTTTACTGACTGAGCCAGCTGGACACCCTAATATCTAGTTTATTTTATTATTTTTTTAAGGGTCAGTTCTTGTTCCTTTTTTGTTTGTTTGTTTAAGTTTATTTACTTAGCGCATACCCAGGGGAGGTGCAGAGAGAGAATCCCAAGCAGGCGCCGCGCTGTAGGGCTTGATCTCATGACCTGCAGATCATGACCTGAGCGGAAATCAGGAGTCAGATTCTCAACTGTCTGAGCCACCCAGGCACTCCTAGCAAGTTTAAATGGAAAAATTATATGACTGGAAGCCTTTACTCAATTTTATATTTAAGAAATAAGATAATAGCATGAGGATTCTGTGTGTATTCCTTCGTTTGGGTACGTGATGAGGGATGTGCTTGGGGGCTCTCTGTCCCCCTGGGCATGCTGGGTTTCAGTGATTTGTAGGGTGCCTAGTTTTTGTACTTTACTACTTCAGAAAGCAGAATGAGTTACACATGTAGTGTCGACCAGATGGCTTTTAGGATGTACTTGCACAGGCAGAACATGAAACCGGCATCAGCATTTGCAGAGTGGGTGTCGGTGGCTTGGAAGAAATTCTTACAAACAGTAGTGGGGCGCTCTTTGAACCTGAGGTGGCCAAGTGGGTGAAGAACAGCTAGCTCCTCTTCGTACTGCGAAGCCAGGTAAGAGCTAAAGGCTTTTAGCTCTTTGATGGCTTCTTTTCTGAAATGCTGCATTACTAGTGTTTTCTAGACAACTTTTTTGTGGATAAAAACAGATATAATTGAATCCGGCTCAATCAGTGATTCATCATCATTGGACTCTGTGAAGTAGTTTTAGAAGCACCTTAGCCAACTTATTTTGCTTATATCTTTCTTTTATATATGTAAAAGAAATGATGGAATTATACAAGTATAAAGAAGTGATAAGAAAATACTATGATAGTTTAATAGTTTTTTTATTAGTGGCTTATAATGTGTCCAAATATAGTACATAAAGTGAATATTAGACTAAGTAAAATATGAGTGTATTAGATTACATATGATACATTAAATGAATATCAAATTGGAATATTTGGCCACAAGGTGTAAGGTGGTGCTGTTCTCATTTCGTTCCTTTTTTAATTTTAGGTGCTTCATGTAATTCTTTTAGGAGTCTTATTCTGTCTTCATCATCTACATGGGAGTTTTTGATTCTCAATGGCAGTGGACAGGCCTGTGAGCTTAACATACATCTTAATTCTGAATTTTCTCTCAGAATCTTTTTACTACTTTGTAAGAATTACATAGAGAGCACTGTTTTTTTTTTTTTTAATTGTACTTTTTTTTTTTTTTTTAATGTTTTATTTATTTCTAGGAGACAGAGAGAGAGACAGCATGAGCAAGGGAGGGTCAGAGAGAGAGGGAGTCACAGACTGAAACAGGCTCCAGGCTCTGAGCTGGCAGTCAACACAGAGCCCGACGCGGGGCTCGAACCCACGAACCGCGAGATCATGACCTAAGCGAAAGTCGGACGCTTAACCGACTAAGCCACCCAGGCGCCCCAGCACTGTTTTTTTTTTTTAACTAAAACAATTTTTTTAATATTTTGAGAGGAGAGAGACTGAATGTGAGCAGGGGAAGGTCAGAGAGAGAGGGAGACACAGAATCCGAACCAGGCTCCAGGCTCTGAGTTGTCAGCACAGAGCCCAGTGTGGGACTTAAACTCACAAACCTAGAGCTCATGACCTGAGCCAAAGTCGGACACTTAACTGAATGAGCCACCCAGACACCCTGACAGCAGTGTTTTTGTGACAGAAGAGTAAGAAACAGGAGACCTCAAGAGAATTCTAGTAAAGATATGCCCTTTCCCCCTCTGACTGTGTGAGTGAATGAGTGCTAGAGGTGCTGTAGCATCTGCTCACCCCCATTCTTCCTTTCTCAGGGTTGGTTCCTTCATGAAATAGCCATTCTTCATGGAAATTTGGGGTGTGTTATGCTACCAGAGTAAGAAACACATTTTACATTTCAAATTGGGACACACATAAACAAATGCTATTTAAAATGAACTTTAAGGGGCGCCTGAGTGGCTCAGTCGGTTAAGCGTCTGACTTTGGCTCAGCTCATGATCTCACACTTCGTGGGTTTGAACCCTGCATCCCGGACTTTGTGCTGACAGCCCGCTCAGAGCCTGGAGCCTGTTTCATGTTCTGTGTGTCCCTCTCTCTCTCTCTCTGACCTTCCCCTGCTCATGCTGTCTCTCTCTCTCTCTCTCTCTCAGAAATAAAACATTAAAAAAAATTAAAATAAAATGAACTTTAACAAAGCAGTATTTGGGGCGCCTGGGTGGCTCAGTTGGTTAAGCGTCTGACTTCGGCTCAAGTCATGATCTCGCAGTTCGTGGGTTCAAGCCCCGCGTTGGGCTCTGTGCTGACAGCTAGCTCAGAGCCTGGAGCCTGCCTCTGATTCTGTCTCCCTTTCTCTCTGACCGTCCCCTGCTCATGCTGCCTCTCTCTCTCTCTCTCTCTCCCTCTCTCTCTCTCTCAGAAATAAATAAAACATTAAAAAAAATAAAGCAGTATTTATCAAGTGCCGGTCATAGTCCAGTAAGTGGAATTTATGTTCCTTTAATGAGTTGCAGTCGACCCCTCGTTCCCTGCCCCCCTTTTATATACATACCATCCTCATATGAATAAGTGAGCCATAGTGAGTCGTAGATAGGAAAACATAAATTTAAGTCTTTAGTTGGTCCTTGTTTTACCATCTGGGAAATTGAATATGCAATTATTTTCTTTTTTAGGCTGGAGCATTGGATTTACTGAAGGAGCTTAAGAATATCCCCATGACCCTGGAATTATTACAGGTATGTGCTAACCCATGTCAGGATTTGAATAGGTAATTGTCCTAAAATGCCAAAGCATTTTTTAATACTGATGCGTTTTTTGTATTGTCCAGTTACGGTGTAAGCCATAACTCCTGTGTTTTTTAAAGATGGTAACATAAATCAATAATCTAAGTTATCACTGTAGGAAAATGTTGCCTTCCTCAAGAAGAATAACACCTAAATCTTTCAAGTTTGAAATTTCACCGTGAAAGGAAAGCAAATTGACTCTTGGGCCTGATTTGATTTCCCAAGACCCTGTGTTCTTTGTCACTGCCAGCACCTACCAGCAGGGGGCTGGTCTGGGCGGGGGGGGGGAGGGGTGCCTTTCAGCAGCTATCCCTCATTTTTCCCCAGTTGCACAGCCACCCTTGTGCCCTAGGACCCACTAATCGATCTCTGTTTTGTCTCTGTAGATTCACCTATCCTGGAGATTTCGTACAAATGAAATCATACAATATATGACCTTTTGTGTCTGGCTGCCTTTTTTTTCCTTTGAAGATTAAAAATGTTTTAATTTTAAGTATGATCTACTCCTCACCATGGGGCTCAAACTCATGACCCGAAGATAAGAGTCACATGCTCTGCCAACTGAGTGAGCCAGGCACCCTTTTGGCTTCTTTTACGTAGCATGGTCTTCTCAGGGGTCGTCCATGTTGTAGCGCATATCGGTGCTTCATTCCCTTTTCTGGCTGAACAGCATTCCACTGTATGGCTATACCACACTTTGTGTATCCATTTGGCAGTTGATGGACATTTGGGTTGTTTCTACTTTTTTGGTTGTTATGACTCATGTTCCTTGCTCTGCACATTCATGTACAGACAGGTTTGTGTGTTTTTGTTTCTTTTGGGCAGAGATCTGAAAGAGTCGAAATGATGAGTCACATGGTAACTTTATTTTGAATATTTTGAGGACCTACGGGGCTGTTCTCCCATGTGACTGCACCATTTTACATTCCCAGCAGCAAGTAAATGAAGGTTCCAGTTTATCCACATTCTTGCCAACGCTTGTTATTGTTTGTCTTTGATTATAGCCATCTTAGTGGGAGTGAAGTGATATTTCATTGTGGTGTGGATTTCCAGGTCCCAAATGACTAATGATGTTGAACATCGTTTTCATATGCTTCTTAACCAGTCATATCTTTTCTTCGGAGAAATGTTTTTTCAGATCCTTTGCCTGTTTTTAAGTTGGATAATTTGTCTTTTTATTATTAAGTTGGGATTGTTCTTTATATATTCTAGATGCAAGTCCATTATGAGATACAGGATTTGCAAGTATTACCTCCCCTGGGCTTTACATTCTTAGTGATGGTCTTTGAAGCACAAAAGCTTAAAATTTTGTTGTAGTCTCATTATCTGTTTTCTTCGGTTGCTTGTGCTTTAGGTATCAGACCTAAGAAACTGTTGCCTAATTCAGGGTTTTAAAAATTTATTCCTTTGTTTTTTAGCTCTTTTGTTTAGTTCTGTGATTCATTTTGAGTTAATTTTCATGTGTGGTATAAATAGGTCCAATGTCATTCTGTAAAAGAATGATATGTAAAAGAATATGGATATCTAGTTCACCTTTTCTTAAAAAATGTTTTTTGTTAATTTATTTTTGAGAGAGATTGTGAGCAGGGGAGGGGCAGAGAGAGAGGGAGACACAGAATCCGAAGCAGGCTCCCAGCTCTGAGCTGTCACCACAGAGCCTGATGCGGGGCTTGAACTCATGAACCGTGAGATGATGATTTGAGGCTAAGTCAGCTGCTTAACTGACTGAGCCACCCAAGTGCCCCTCACCTTTTTAAAATATTCTTTTCTCTAATGAATTATCTTGACATCCTTATTGAAGATCAGTGACAGAAGAATGTAGGGACTTGTTTCTGGATTTTTTTTTTTAATTAAAAAAAATTTTTTTAAATGTTTTATTTTTGAGAGAGAGAGAGAGAGACAGCGTGAGCAGGGGAAGGTAGAGAGAGAGGGAGACACAGAATCTGAAGCAGGCTCTAGGCTCTGAGCTGTCAGCCCAGAGCCCGATGCGGGGCTCGAACCCACGAACCGTGAGATCATGACCTGAGCCAAAGTCGGACGCTTAACCAACTGAGCCACCCAGGTGCCTCTCTGGATTCTTAAATCTATTCCATTAATCGTGTCTCTCCTTCTATAGGACCCCGTTGTCCTGATTATTGTAGTTTTGTAATACGTTTTGAATTTGGGAATTATGAGTCCTTCAGCTTTTTCAGGATTGTTTTGGCTGTTTTTTGGGTCCTTTGTATTTCCATGTGAACTTTAGGATAAGCTTATCAATTTCTGCACTAAAGGCAGTTGAGATTTTAATAGGGATTTTATTGCAGTCTGATTTTATTAGGATTTGCAGCCTTAACATTTAAGTCTTATGATCTGTGTATATGGAATGCCTTTACATTTATTAAAGTCTTTAATTTCTTTCAACGATGTTACATAGTAGCTTTATGCTTTTTACTTTAAGATTTAGTGGCTATCTTAAATCATCTTGGCAGAAACTCATGAGTGATCATAAAGGTGATTTTTCTTCTAGAGTATACCAGTCTGCTTATTTCCTGTGATGCTGACAGCATCTCTTAATCTCACTTCTCATTCCTTTCTGCTTGACCACCAGCGTGCATCTCATTCCCTGAGTCTGCTTAATGCCCTCTCCATCTTTCCACGGTAGTGTCTTTCTAATTGCATAGCTGGTGTTCTGTAGAAACCAGATGGTCAGCCGTGGCCAAAGGCACACATTTTCCCTGTCTAGCATTTCACAGTATATAGTTCATCTCAAAAACCTTCATTAGTCCTGCAAACAAGAAGCCTGTTTAAATCTACAATCCTTCATGTAATTTGAGCAAGCAGTACTTCTTTGTAGGGTATTTGTTATATCCTATAAATTAAAGAAAACTCCAGAGTCTAGGGAATTCTAAGACTTGGTTGTCCAAGTTAAATGGCTTCATAATCCTTTCTTCTCTCTACTTTCCTCTATCCAAATACTCTCTTTAAAAGGAGAAAAAAAAATACCGTACCCAAATCTTTGTTTTGCACTCTACCTCAGCAGCCTCATTTCTTATTATTGTTGACTGGATAGTCTCTTCCTTAGAGAAGTATGTTTGTTACAGATTCCTACATTCTCCATAGGGATTTTCATAGGTTTTCAGTAGGAAATTATTGACTCTTTCATAGGATGAAAACATCACATCCTGTGATCATAAAAACGCAAGCACCCAAGGTACCTGATTTGCGTAAGCTGTTCCTGTATCTTTGCTCGCCTCTGCCTGCCTCTTAAAGCTCCGCTCTCTTTGCCAGTCTGTGTCAGCTCCAAGCTTCAGAACTGTATTAGTAAGTCAGATGATTTCTTCCACTCATTCCAAAACTAGGTTTCCTTCTGGGTGGGTGGGGTGGGTTGTGGGGTGGCCATAAGGGAGAGCTGTGAATGGGTGCGGGAGGAGGGGGGCCAGAGGCGTCAGGAGAAAAGAAGTCAGACCTGACAGATACTCTGCTCTGTACCTGGCCGGAAGCGCAAGCAGTTAGCTGTGTGTCCAGCTCTGGGTCCACACAATTGGAGACCATGCCGCCTGGCCCAGGAACTTGCTTCTGGAAAATTTTCTATATTGAAGTGTTCTTTAGAAAAGTTCTAAAATTCTGAAAGTATTTTCTTCACTAAAAAAAGTTCCAAGAACATTTTATCAAAGCAATAAGCCACTTTTTTGGGGGGGAGGAACCCTCCCCAAGCATTAATCTCAAACCATTTTAGGATTTTGCAATTGTGGAGTCGCCTTTATCTTTCTGCTCTGGAACCTTATCTGCCTTGCACAGCATTCTTTCCAGTGATACAACTTAGGCCATGCTAGCCAAACAAACACATATTCTCAATTCTTGAACAGAATTTCTATCCTGAATCTCTTTGTTGGGAGATTTCAATAATTTAGCAGGAAACTGGAAGTACCCATTTATTACTCTACCTTAAAGTTTACAGCAGGCATTCCTGCTTTTTTTTAACCACTAACAATTCCTTTTGTTGTTTTTTTCCTTCCGTTGATCATATTTCTTGAAAGATCGTCTACCAACAACTTGAACTTACTAAATAATTTACCATTTTTTATTTATCATCCTTAATTGACCTGTCATAGCTTTTGTGTTCTTTGAACACAATTTGAAAACCGTTGATGTGCTGGGAAGAGCTGGACTTTGGAGGTGCATTAAAATCCCGGCTTTGCCAATTAGGTCTGGTGTGTTGCTGGACGAGTAGGGATAGTGATTCAAGTTTAAAGGGTTGTTAGGAGGGGATGCCTGGCTGGCTCAGTCCGTGGAGCAGGTGACTGTTGATCTCAGGGTTGTGAGGCTAGGCCCCACATTGGGTATAAAGTCCACTTTAAATAAATTAATTCAATTAAAAAAATAAATGGTTGTCAGGAATATTAATGAATATGGATGCATAATTGTGGGTACACAGTATTATCACATAATACTTTACTGTATTCTTTGAAGTCAGTTTTTTAAAAATGTTTATTTATTTTGAATAGAGGGAGGGAGAGAGAGCAAGTGGGGGAAGGGCAGAGGGGGGGAGAGAGAATCCCAAGCAGGCTTTGCACTGTCATTGCAGAGCCTGATGTGGGGTCAATCCCACGAACCATGAGATCATGACATGAACTTCAAGAGTCTGATGCCTAACTGATGGAGCTACCCAGGTGGCCCACTGTGAAGTCCGTATTAATGTCTGTAATTATATGCTGGTTTGAGGCAAAAAAGAAACAAAACAAAACAAAAACAAACCCAACCCCAAACCACTTTTAAACGTCTGTAGATGGTAATATTTGTTTGAGTATCCTTATTAAAGTTGCAGCAGGTGACCCATGAAGGAATCTATGTAGAAGAACATTTAGAAGCAAAACAGTACATGTGTTAGTCATGGTGCTGCAGCATGCCTTCTGTACAAATACAGACGTTTTATAGTTCGTTCTTCCTTTAAGGGATGTGGAAAGACTGATCTCATCTTCCCAGTTCACCAGCCTCATTACAGTAGCAACTCAGTGTATCTGCCTGCAGATCTCTGTGATAATAACCTTGATGAGCTCAGGGTTTGACTGGAAGATGCATGCATCTTATTCTGTAGTATACTATTATGAGAATTCAAATAACTGAGGCTTTCTTCTCTTCTACCATTGAAACAAGAAAATGGGAAAGAACAGAACGAAGCACTAAATTGTCTGAAATGAAACAGCATATACAAATTGTTTTTGTCATTGCCTTGCAGTCCACAAGAATTGGAATGTCAGTCAATGCTATTCGTAAACAGAGTACAGATGAAGAAGTCACATCTTTAGCAAAGTCTCTCATCAAATCCTGGAAAAAGTTATTAGGTATGATTGATCTTCCCTTATGTGTTTGTGCTCTGGCTTATTCAGGTGTTCTGTGTGTGCGTTTTTTACTGTTTATAAATACAGAGGTACTGAAATCAGTGCCTTCTATTAAGTAGGATGGGTGTCAGTTTGACCTTGAGGGTTTTGCTTTTTAAACTAGTCAAATTTAGGTTTTTTTGTTTTTTAAAACTTAGAACTGGATTGCCTCTTTTTTTTTTAATTCTATTTTTTAAAAATTTTTAATGTTTTTTGTTTGTTTTTTTTTTTAATTTCTGAGAGAGAGAGACAGCATGAGCAGGGGAGGGTCAGAGAGAGAGGGAGACACAGAATCTGAAACAGGCTCTAGGCTCTGAGCTGTCAGCCCGGAGCCTGACGCAGGGCTCGAACCCACGAACCGTGAGATCTTGATCTGAGCTGAAGTGGGATGGTTAACCGCTGAGCCACCTAGGCACCCCTGGATTGCCTCTTGAAGAAGAAACTTTTCCCCCATGGGAAAAGTTGTCATTCATTTTAAAAAGGTTTTTGAAGTAATTTTCTAACTTACAGAAAGTTTATAAAAACAATAAAAATCACTCACATGTATCCTTTTTCTAGATCTGTTAATTTTTAATATTTGCCATACTTGTTTTGTCATTGTTTCTTTCTTCTCTTTCTCTGTATGTATACACTCACGCATACAAATTTTCCGTATGTATACACTCACACGCATATAAATTATTCTCCGTTATGTATATACTCATGCATGTACAAATTATATTTTCTGAACCATCGGGGAGTAGGTTGTGTCTATCGTGCTTTACCCTTTAATACTTAAGTGTGTGTTTGCTTGGAATAAGTTTATTTTCTTCTGTAATCATATTATAGGAAATCCAGGACATTAACATTGGTACAGTGATCTACAGTGCAGGTTCCAGCTTTGTCACGTGTCCCGGTGGTGTCCTTTAGAGCTTTTTTTCTTCTTTCAGAACAAGATCTAGGCTAGGATCACATAATCTAGTCTCCTGGTCTGGAATAGTTCTTAAGCTTTCTTATGCTATTTATAACATTGACAATCTAAAGAATACAAGCACTCTTCTCACTTTATTTTTAGTAGCATCTTCCTGATTGGGGCTTTATCTATTATTTTCTCATGGTTAGATCAGGTTGTGCATCCAGAGGTGGAATGCTCTGGAAGCGTGTGCTGTCCTTCCTGGGGTATCACCTCCAGAGGCATTGGTGACCATGACGTTCGTTTTGATGACCTGGTCAAGGCGTACACCGTGTCGTTTCTTGTTTTTCCTTTTGTATCTAATAGGTATTCTGTGAGAGATACTTTCAGACCCTCAAACTGTCTTGGTTCTCATCAGACCTCCCCTTATCCCCTGTTTAGTATTTACTGATTTTTGCCCAAACCACCTTTTATTGTGATCGTTGCAAAATTGTAATTGTCTTTAATATTTCTAAGTCAGCATTCTGCTGTAAGAAAGTACCCTCCTTTTACCTCCCAGTTATTTTTCTATTAGTGTGGACACATAGATTCCTGTTTTATACAATGGATTATAATCCATTACTATTCATATTTATTTTGATATTTACATTATCCCAGATTTGACCAGTGGGCACCCATTCAAACTGGCCCCTGTGTCCTTTTGACACCCTCTTCAGTTTTCTTGATTGCTGTTTTATGTTCTGGAACCAAAAAATGTGTTGGGTTCATCTCTCTTCCCTACCTCAGCCCTGGAATCAGGCTTTTCTCCAGCAGTTATTAGCATTATCAGGAAGAGAAAAATAGAAAAAGTTGAATCTTTTAAAATTTCAAAGACAACAATAGTGATAACAAAAAACCTTATTACTTCTAAGATCTTGGAAACTAGAGACTAAAAATTATAAATTGGGATAATTGACAAAATTTTAGTAATGTCTGTAGGTAAGTAAACAGTACTGTATCCTTGTTAAATTTACTTATGTACTGTGGTTGTACAAATGAGTTATTTTTCCATAGGGAATACATGATGAAGTGTTTTGGGATTAAGGAGCATGATATCTGCTACTTATTTTCAAATAGTTCAAAAGTGCGGTCTGTATGCACACCAGGATGTATACGTGTGTATACGTACAACACATGTATGCATGTCTGTAGGCGCAGTGAATGAACGAGGAAGCAAGTGTACCAAACATTAACATTTGGGGAATCTGAGTGAAGCTTCTTGTACCAGTCTTAAAACATTTGTGCAAGTTTCAGATTATTTCAAAATAAAAGCTTTTTAAAAATAGTCTTTAAAGACAAACTAAAACTTTGTGTTTATAATTAATTTAAATTTTGAGTCAAATTCCATATTCTAAAGTAATTAAAATTTGCCATAGACACTGACTGAGAACCATATATATGTATGTTTTTATTTCTGGAAAGATGGTTTACATTTTGTGGGGCATTGTAGTTATATTTATTCAATCTTAATTTAAAGAAGGTTTACGTTTTTATACTTATTGGAGGTATCTGATCTCATTACAAGTTCTCTTTTAAAACTTTTTTTTATGTTAAAAGATTTCCATGTTCATTAGATAAAGTTTGGAGAGTTGAGGAGGAAAAGAAACCTCCTTAAGTCTGTCTCTAAATACAACCGTCGGTTAGTATCTTGTTGCGTTTCTTATCTTTTTTCTCCTAGTGCATAGATTTTGCTTCAGCTAGAATTCTTTTTATGCTGTATGTATAGTTACTTATATTGTCTTTTTTAATGAAAAAAATTTGTATTTTTATATCACATTCATTTTTATTGGCTTCAGAATAATCCACTGGGTGATTATGCTTTAATTTCTTACCTATTAGATATGTGTTGTTGTTGTTTTTTTTACTTTATAGCTATTATAAATAATGTCTTGATGAATATCTTTTTGCCTAAAGCCTTTTTTTTTAGATTATTAAATAGATTTCTGGAAGATTTACTACTGCTGCTACATGGCAGCACAGTTTTTGAACACTCCGATATGCCAAGCATTGACCCCTGTGAATGCGCTTAGCTCTCCCAAGAACCCAGTGTACGAGGGGCCGTTATATTTCCCGTTTTCTGATGGGGAATGCCGGCACTGAGAGGTGAAGCAGTCTGCGCACAGTTGGGCTGGTCATGAGGTGTGATCTGCAGGCAGCCTCGGTCCAGAGCAGATTTTCTCTGGCTCTGCTTTATTGCCCATGGCACTGTGGTTAGGCCCGTGGCATGGTAGGTAGGCAGCAGGACTGCTCTCGCTGCCCGGGCTCCTTCTGGGATTGCACCAGAAACCTGGCTAGGGCGAAGTGCGGGACCGCATGTAGCACCAGGTCTCTGAGGGAGCGCTGCACTGTTACACCGCCCTTCAGACGCTTTCTACTCCCCTAGTTTGGGAATGTTTCTTAGTCCTTGTTATATTCTGTAATGTCTTTATTAATGTTTGTTTTCTACCTCACAGTCCTCTACCATGTTTAGCTTTGGGAGCCTTTCACTGAATTGTAGAGAATAAATAGGGGTAAGAATGGGGTGCCTGGGTGGCTCAGTCATTTAGGCATCTGACTCTTAATTTTGGCTGAGGTCATGATCCCAGGGTTGTGGGTTTCAGCCCTGAGTTGGGCCCTGGACTGAGGTTAGAGCCTGCTTAAGATTCTCTCTCTCCCTCTCTCCCTCCCTCCCTCCCTCCCTCCCTCCCTCCCTCTCTCTCTCTCTCTCTCTCAATTAAAAAAATAAAAATAAAGGAGGGCAATAAAATGAGTATCTGAAAACTAACACTATATCATAGGGGACCTGAATTATATTTCAGATTTGGTAACCCTAATGTTTACAAGGGAAGTTCTAGAATTGTGATTTGCACCTTTTTCTTAGCCAGTCAGCCTCATCTAGATCATCCAGTGCTCATCTAGAGCACAGGATAGTCATCTAGGGACCTTTCTTTGGTCCTCAAGCCTCATTGCCAGAGCTTGGGGTGGAATGGGTCCAAGATGGGGCCTTGAGCATAGAGATTGCTTCAAGGTCATCTAGGTGGTCCTGATGAACAGCTGACTGTATGTGCTCTCATATCCTGTGCAGAGGAAGAGGGAGAAGTGAGGTATTTATGTAACTCTTATTATGTGGGGATCAAAACGTGGATAGATACGTAAGGTAATTTGTGCAGGAGATCCAAACATTTCCTGACCCCAGCTTCAGAAGGCCCTCTGGTTGATTTAAACACGTATGTATGTTTCTTTTCATTGTTTAACGATTGCACTGGTCCAACCTATTTTACACCTCTTATCTCTCTCTTTTTTTTTTTTTTAATAACACCAGCTTGTGGACTTGGTTATTACTTTACAGATTATTTAAGATAGAGGAAGTGTTAGATAGGCCTTACTAATCCTGAAGTCTTTTCTATGAAAGTGTTCTTTGTTTACTGTCCCTGAAATAATTTATTTTTTGACTTCATGAAAAATTGTTAAAATAATATTGTTATATATACTTTGCACTTTCATCTTTAAAACTTTTAAATGTTATTTTGAGAGAGAGAAGGAGAGAGAGAGAGCAAGCGTGGGGAAGGGGCAGAGAGAGGGAGAGAGGGAATCCCAAACGGGTTCCACACACTCAGTGTGGAGCCCAGCACGGGGCTCAAACTCACAAACCATGAGATGACCTGAGCCCAGATCAAGAATGGGAAGCTTAACGAACTGAGCCACCCAGGTGCTCCTGCACTTTAATTTTTAAAATGATAGTGCTGATATTATTTCCATGTTCTTTCCTTTGTTCTATATATTTTTCTCCACTTAACTAATTGTTTTTTTAAGATTTTATTTTTAAGTACATTTTTGTCTATTTTAGGTTCCCACTGGCATATGAATTGTGCTTCCCACCAAATGAAGGAGTTTTTTGGGGAATGCTGACTAAGCATGCATTGTGAAAAATACCCAAGTACATATGTTAATATGATAGCTTACATAAACTTTATTTACTGTTGAAAACTTAGGATTTTTGGGTTTTTTTGTTGTTGCATAAATAGCCTGATTATTTCTAGTAGTTCCTTTTTTAATTTTTTTTTAATGTTTATTCATTTTTGAGACAGAGAGAGACAGTGTAAGTGGGGGAGGGGCAGAGAGAGAGAGAGGGAGACACAGAATCCGAAGCAGGCTCCAGGCTCTGACCTGTCAGTACAGAGTCTGACGCAGGGCTCAAATCTATGAACCACAAGATCATGACCTGAGCCAAAGTTGGATGCTTAACCGACTGAGCCCCCCATGTGCCCCTGTAATTATTTTTTTTAAACAAATGCTAACAGCTAAGAATTTCATAATTTTTAGATGGACCATCTACAGATAAAGACCCTGAAGAAAAGAAAAAAGACACTGCAGTTACATCACAGAATAGCCCTGAAGCAAGAGAAGAAAGGTATGTCCCTTTACGGAAATTCATTTCTGTCGGAAGTTGTAGCTGTAACTTGCTTGTCACTTCCTCCATGGTCGTATTTTGTCTTATTTATGGTTCCCTATCTGTATCCTCTTTTTGTTTTCTAATTAAATGGAATTAGTAAATATATGTAGCCAAATAGACTATTCTAATGTTTCTTACAGGATTTTCCTGGAAATTTAAGAGACTTATAAGACATTACATGAATAAGGAGAAATTATTTATACCGTATTCAACAAGCTTAATTGAATGGAATATTTGTGATAGCACTACTAGAATTGATAGTGAAGGTACTGATTGAGGCTTCAAGTGGTTGGGGGCCATGTAGGTGGCTCAGTCGGTTAAGCATCTAACTCTTGATCTCAGCTCAGGCCTTGATCTCAGGGTTGTGAGTTCAAGCCCCTTGTTGGGCTCCATGCAAGATGTAGAGCCTACTTTAAAGAGAAAAAAAAGGATTCAAGTGGGTACTTCCTTTATTTACCACATTCCATAGATTTTGGGGGGGATGGTACCTGGATCTAATTCTCTTTTTATGCCTTTTTTCCTTCCCAATTTAACTGTCATAAGAACTGAAAAAGGCTTCTCACCTCTTGGGAGACCTTTGCATTTATTCTTTCCTGTCACATATAAGGGACTGTGTAATCCCCAGCATGTTGAGGTAGTAGGTGATATGCCTGGTAGGTTAAATACAGCTCCTCTATTCTTGGGAAGCTTGTGTTTTAACACTTGACTTTGATTTAGAGCAGTAGTTCTCAGTGTGGTCCCTGGAATGTGGGGCACCTGCCAACTTGTTAGCAAAGGAAAATCTGGGGCTTTACCCTGAAACTATTGAATCGGGAATTCTGGTGGTGGGCCCAGAAATGTGTTTTTAACAATCTATTCAGGTGATTCTGATGCACTCAAGCTTTAGGCTACTTATTTTAACTTCATTTATTTCTTAGTATTTTTCCCCAAAGTGGTAATGTACCCCTCATTTGTTCAGTAACAGCGACTAGTATCCCATATACTGTTATTTTATGCATTAGACTAACTAAAGTTGATGCTAAAAGAGGTAAGCTAAAGATAGGGTTAAACATCAGTTGTTAATAAAATTCTGACTCTTTGAGATAGTTTTAGACTTTTAAAAAATTGTGAGAGTAGTACAGAGAATTCCCAGTTGCCAGTGTATGTGTATGTACATACACTTATGGTTGTGTACATACTCAAGACACATGAATAACTTATTTTGAACCAAATAGGAGTTCTTTATATCCCTAACTACATCAGTGCATGTTTCTTAGGAACAGGACATTTTCTCACATCTAATCACGGTGCAGATCTCAGTGTCTGCGAGTTAGGATTAATACAATACTTTTTTCTAATCTACCCAGCTTACTCGTATTTTAGTAGTTTCCCCCTTACTCCAGAGGAAAAAGATTTTTCCAAAATATCTAGAATCACATACTGCATTTAGCTATCATCACTTGTTTCCTTTAATCTGGAGTGATTCTTCAGTCTGTCACTGTCTTTCATGACCTTGATATTTTTTAAAAGTATAGGTCATAATTTATGAAATTTTTAACAAATGCTTTCAGTTGTGTTACATTCAAAGTCACTGACTTAATGCCTTAAATATAAAATATAAAAGTATAGGCAGGTAATTTTATTTATTTTTTGTTTAAAATTTTAAAAAATATTTATTTATGATTGAGAAACAGAAAGAGACAGAGCATGAGCAGGGAAAGGGCAGAGAGAGAGGGAGGCATAGAATCTGAAGCAGGCTCCAGGCTCTGAGCTGTCATCACAGAGCCCTACACAGGGCTCAGACTCACAAACTGAGAGATCATGACCTGAGCCGAAGTCATACGCCTAACCGACTGAGCCACCCAAGCACCCCTAGGCAGATGATTTTAAATAGATATTGAAGTAGGAATAAGTTCTTAGTGTATCTTTATCTGTTTTACGTAATTGAAGTTTAGAGATGGAGCCTATTGACAAAAGCATGGTATTATCACATGGGAAATCTGACCGAATGGTTGGTATCTGTCCACACGTATACGCGCTCAGTCACACACGCACTCTCTGAAGGTGACAGAGCTCCTAGGGTATGATGAAACGTAGAAGGTGTACAGAAGGGCTGGGCTGCCCAGTGTCCTCTGTTTTTGAAGTTTTTATTTATTAAAACAATTTTTTTTAACATTTATTTTTGAGAGAGAGAAATAGAGCACGAGCAGGGGAGGGGCAGAGAGAGAGAGGGAAGCACAGAGTCTGAAGCAGGGTCCAGGCTCCGCGCTGACAGACTGACAGGAGCGAGCCTAATGTGGGGCTTGAACCTATGAACCTTGAGATCATGGCCTGAGCTGAAGTTGGACACTTAACCAACTGAGCCACCCAGTGCCCTGTCATTTATTTATTTTTATTTTAAAGCAAGGGAGAGGGGCAGAGGGAGAGAGAGAATCCCAAGCAGGCTCCATGCTCAGCACGGGCCCGACAAGACGGGGCTTGATCCGATGACCTGGGATCATGACCCCTGTTGGGCTCTGTGCTCACAGTGTGGATGGAGCCTGCTTGGAATTTTCTCTCTTCCTCCCTCCCTCTGCCCCTCCTTTGCTCGTACGTGCGCTTGCTCTCTCTCATAAAGACATGAATAAACTTAAAAAAAGTTAAAAAAAAAAAGGTTAATTGAAATCCCGCAGAAAACATTTTATTGAGAATCTAAGAAATCAGCAGCAGTTGAAATGATTGGGTCGACTCAAAAACTAGTAAGCTGCCCTGTTTGGATTGGTGTTTCTAGGGAGAAATTAAAGAGACGTTTTTATATTTTTACAATTCCTTTCTCGCTACACATGTGTTTTTATCCAGAAGGGAGTGTTTTAAGTATAAACCTCTTTGGTTGTCTCATTAGAACAAGGTTTCTCAAACCTTGTTTCCCCTCCAGGTCTGCTTGAGAGTTCTTGTGTTCTGTGTGGTCCCCTCGCCCCTCATGGGGCCCAAATCCTTGCTTTTCACTTATTGTATTGAGCTGCGATGGGTATTTTCTTAATCATTAAAATTATTGTTTAATGTTTAAAAAGATCAAGGTAAATGTTTAGGTGGTTAAAAAAACATGAGTGAGTCTCAGATTTAATAAAATTTTAACTTTTTAGAAATCTATACATGCGCCATTTTCGTTTTCCTCTGTCACCGAATACTGTATCATTTGTTTAGATCAAAAAATTTTATTTTTAAATAGCGATGCGGTTACGTTAAGAGACTTTTTCTTGATCTCTTTTTGGCGTGTGCGCGCGTGTGTGTATGTTAGTAGTTCCAGTGGCAACGTGAGCAGCAGAAAGGAGGAGGCAAATGCTCGAGATTCTTACGTGTCGTCCTTCCCTCGGGCACCGAGCACCTCGGACTCGGTCCGGTTAAAGTGTAGGGAGATGCTGGCGGCCGCTCTGCGGACAGGAGGTGAGTGTCGCGGCGCCGCGCTGCCCCCGACCTGTGTACCGCCGCCTCTGCCGCCCGGCCCCGGGCGTCCCCGCGCTGGACTGCGCCCGCGTCTGGTCCGGGGTGGCAGGTGGGGCCGGTGCTGGCAGACAGGGACGGGCGTTCCCGGGGAGGTACCTTCCCACGCACGGGGGTCCCCCTTGCTTCCGGCACCTTCGCGGGCCTCCACACATCTTCCCCCGCTTTTAACCTGTGCGCAGGATCACTCACAGTGCAGATTCTTTATGCAAAAACAGTTCGGTGCTAGAAGTGTGTTTTTCTCTCAGGATTTTCCCAGTAGCATTTTCTTTTCTTTAGCTTACTTTATTATGAGGAGACAGTATGTAATACATATAACGTATAAAATATGTGTGGTTTATGTTACTGGTAAGGCTTTTGGTCACCAGTAGGCTGTTATTAAGTTTTGGGGGAGTCAGGGGTTACAGTGGATTTTCTACCGCATGGGGTGTTGGCGTCCCTAACTCCTGTGTTGTTCGAGGGACAACTGTAATTACCCTGCTCCCAGACTGAGCGTTAATGATAGTGTCTTTGGGTCCTGTTGTTAAATGTTAGTATGAAATGTAGTATTTACGTTGTATATTTATAATTTCATTTTCTGCCTTTTTTTTTTTTTAAGTGGAAAAGAGATCTTGATTTATATATATGGGAGCCTTAATTGCATTTGAAGTTATCCACTTTTATGTAAAATTTTAAGTTTTACATACAGGAATTATTTATTGTCTTATACAAATTCATTCTTTTTCTTTTCTGTTATACTTGAACCATAGTTAGTATGACCTGTTTTCCTCTTTACTCCTCCCTTTATATTTTGATTCCCTGTTTCTTTATGTATTTTTTCTTTTTTCTTCCTAGTTTCTTTTTATTTCCTTCTATCTGTTTGAATATTTGCATAGGAGTCTTCTGAGTGTGTCCATATATGTGATTGGCAGAGGAAATGAATGGTTTCTTTGCATTGAAGCCTGAGGCACAGGAGACAAGACAGTTCTCTCTATAACTTTCACTACTCTCTGCCGGAGCCACCAGAATTGATGGAATTGTGCAGTGAGGAATTGCCTGCTAGATCACTTCCTTCCCCACTCCTGAGGGGTAAGGAGTCGGCATTGCAGGAGTGCTGTGGACGTTAGGTGAATCCAGGAGAGGAGTCAAGGGGGCAGTAAAGGGACCAGATTCTAATGAAACTAAACACACAGGATTCTTTATTAGGGCAGTGGGGTTGAAGAAACAGGAATGCAGTTTAAGTTACTCTCTGTTGAAATTTTCTTTTAATATCTCGTGATCACTTACTCTTGACAATTCTTTGTGCCTGTGTTTAGATGACTACGTCGCCATTGGAGCTGATGAGGAAGAATTAGGATCTCAAATTGAGGAAGATATCCTTTGTGTGTTATGTTCATGATTGTTTTAAAAAATCTGGTACAGATGAACTGTTGTTTTCTTTCTGTATAGAACTTAGAGTTTTCATTTTTCAATTTCTGTCTTGATTGTATTGTTTTGCTGGGAAAGAAGAGGGCCAGCCATGGCATTTTATTCTGGTTTTCTGGTTATTTGAAAGGAAAACATGTATGTTGATAGTATTTTTACTTTTCTGCCTTGCAGGTTAAGACTGTGACACCTCAGTAGAAGGTGTGTAAAAGGGTGTGGAAAACACACAGACTGTGTATGAAGTAGGGTTTCATGTTTGAGGGAACTCGGCAAAGCACGTGAGGTCCTCTGAGTGCATTCTCAGGAGGGAAGTGTGTTTGTGCTGGGCACCATTGAAGGGGCTTTGGAAGAGGGACCTTGTTCATCTAGGTGACAGCATGACCCTGGAACTATCCATGGCCCTGTTGGATAGCGTGTGGCTCTCAGGGCTCCCCTTCTGTTGAGAAGAAAAGAACCTGCTAAACTAGCTTCTTGCTGAGCTGGGAAAGAAGTGAACCTTTGGGGCCACTACGAATGGTTTCTTCCCAGAGGGTTCCAAAGGTGCTGTGTCATCACGACTTTAGGATCCTTTGTAGAATTCCGATTTGGGCAAGCCAAAGTTGGTATAAATTCAGGCTTCCTTTTTTTTTTTTTAAACAAATTTTCTCACTCTGAGTACTTGTTACTTTTTGAAACATTTTTAATTTGTGTGCTGCTGGCATTCAGCATTATGAAGAAAGTATTGTTCATTCTTTTTTAATGTTTTATTTATTTCTAGGAGAGAGAGAGAGACACAGCATGAACAGGGGAGGGTCAGAGAGAGAGGGGGTCACAGACTGAAACAGACCCCAGGCTCTGAGCTGGCAGTCAGCACAGAGCCCGACGCGGGGCTCAAACCCACGGACCGCGAGATCATGACCTAAGCGAAAGTCGGACGCTTAACCGACTAAGCCACCCAGGGGCCCCTGTTCATTCTTGATATAAAAGTAGGATCACTATTTCTTGCCAGTTCCAAATCAAGAAATGAGGTAGAAACACTGTATTGTTAGCATAATCTAAATTGGAAACATTTTTGGAGAACTGCTTAGAAATTTCAGGAATTCTTATCTTGGTGAACTAGATAAAAAAAAAATACCTTACTTTTATAATTTAACCTTTTTTCCTTGACGGCCTAGTACCTATATATCAAGAAATAAGGAATACAGACATGAAATACAAAAATAGAGTACGAAGTAGGATATCAAATCTTAAAGATGCTAAGAATCCAAATTTAAGGAAAAACGTACTGTGTGGAAATATTCCTCCTGACTTATTTGCTAGAATGACAGCAGAGGTGAGTATATGTGGCTATAATGTTTCCATGATGTTATTTCCTGATGCCAAGTGCAAAGTCTGTCTGAATCATGAAGTACTAAATAAATACTACATTTATAATAAATCCTTATTAGCTATTCTGATATATTTATATGTGTAATGTGCTAGACAAATACATACGGTGATTGAATCCGTTGGTATCAATACTTTGTTCCTTACACAACTGGACCCTGATCTTTGGTTGATTGCCTTAAATCATTGTCTAAAAACAGAAGTGTTTTTACTTACTTTGGATTCGTGTTGAATTGAAGATTTGAATATCTAATTGCAAGCAGACTTGGTAACCTGAGTTCTTTTCATGGTTAAACCCCATAAAAGTGGCCACATCATATTGACTATTTGTTAAATTATAGGGAATGATGGAGAAAACAGAATTCGGAGCTTGCTCTTTATAGACAACCGTTCATCATCTGCAATCTCATTATGCAGTCTCATTATTTTATTATGTATCCAAGAGAATCGATTTGTCTGTCTATGTAGCTAATAAAAATTGTATTTTTAAAATTCATTTTTTAAAAAACCTCATTAAAAACACTTAAAACTTTAAATTAGAGACCATAGTGTAATGCTCCTGTATATATCCATCACCCAAGCTTCAGGTATTTTCAAGAATTTGTCACCCTTTTCATCTGTCCCTTTTTTCTTTTTTCTTCTTTTCTCTTGACATCATACCCTTTTACTTTAAAACCTGACAGAGGTAACCTTTAAAAATATGATAACTTTCTTACATAACTACGCTGTCATTACTACATCCAACAAAGCTAACAGTAATTCCTAATTTGTATTCATATATTCCTGATTACATATGACTTTGTATCAGGATCCAGGTCTATATACTGCTTTTAGTTTGGCCTCTAAAGATTTTGTATGTATGTATTTAAATCCATAGCAGTCTTTTCTCTTACCCCTGGCCCTGTTTTTCTTCATGACACTGACCTGTTGAAGAAACCAGTTTATTTCTTCTGTATCCCCCAGAATGAATGATCTTTTTCTCCCTCATGGTGTTATTTTTCTGTCCCCTCTATTTTCTGTAAATTGGGAACTAGTTCTGTAGGCTTGATTACATACAAATTCAGCTATTTTCCCCATGTAAATACTTTGTAGTTGGCGCTTTTTGCTTCATGTTGCACCACATCGGAAGCTATATACTGCTTTACTGCTCCAGACTGTTAGCATGCTGAGCTCGATCAGTGGGTTTGGATGAGGACAGTCCACTTCTTCCACTGTAATGTTCTCCTCTGATCTTTCATCGGGATTGGTTCTGTACAGTAATTTATTTTGGTTCTGTACAGTAATTTATTTTGATAGCTGAAGGAATTGTTCCGTCCTTGGCTAATGGGAGCTCCTTCATGTTCGCCCCTCTGTCTGTACGACTCAACCGCAAAAGTCTTTGGAGGCTTCCATGCTTCTGTGGCACATGGAGTGATGGCCCTGGCTTATCCTGTGCATCTCTTGTCTCCTCCAGAGCTCCCTGGTTCCTTTTTGGGGAGGGTGATGGTAGAGACCATAATCTGGGTACTAGAGGTACTCATTGCTATAGGATTATTATGTTGTTCATAAACCTTTAAACAGAAAATCTCATTTTCACATACAAACTTAGAAGTATTTGAAGAAATTTTAAAAAGAAGCAAACTCCTATGAGCTCTATGAGGAAAAATACTAATTTTTCACTTTTAAAACTTCAGAGGTTTTTGTTCTATTATTATGAAGCTAATTGAACATAAAGAGCACTCAGGATGTGTACAGAAGATGCCTATTAACTGAGTGGTATCTCCACCTCGTCAACAGGAAATGGCTAGTGATGAACTCAAAGAGATGCGGAAAAACTTGACCAAAGAAGCCATCAGAGAGCATCAGATGGCCAAGACTGGTGGAACCCAGACTGACTTATTTACATGTGGCAAATGTAAAAAGAAGAACTGTACTTATACACAGGTTTGTGATCGTTTTTAGACTCTTATTTTCATATTAAGAGTGCTTAAGGGTATTATGCCAAGTCAGGTAAGACAGAAAGACAAATACTGTATGACCTCACTTAATATGTAGAACCTAAAAAACAAAAGAAATGGATTAACCAAAAATGTTTGAAACTCAGATACAGAGAGCAAACTGGTGATTGTTGGAGAAGAGAGGTGGAGGGTGGGCTGCATGGAAGAGATGAAGAGGTACAGACTTCAGTTAGAAAACAAGTCACAAGGATGTGCTGCTGTACAGTGTGAAGAATATAGTCAGTAATGTAATAACTTTGTATAGTGCAGAGGGTAATTAGACCTATTAAGATCATTTCATAATGTATAAAAATATCTAATCACTGTTGTACACTTGAAACTAATAACAATATTGTATGTCAGTTATAATTCAATTAAAAATAACTAAATAGAATGCTTCCAACTCTTATTTCAAAACAAGCAGTAAAGATAATTGCCAGTACTTTGATATTTCTCAAGAGGAGATATGATCTCTTCAGTGTAAGAATGCTTTTTTAAAAAAAATATTTATTTTGAGAGAGACAGCATGTGTGCGAGCAGCGGGGAGAGGCAGAGAGAGAGAGAGGAGGAGGGAGGGAGCGAAAATCCTAAGCAGGCTCCATGCTCTGCGGAGCCTCACAGGGGACTGGATCTCATGAACTGTGAGCTCACGACCTGAGCCGAAATCAAGAGTCAAGAGGCTCAACTGACTGAGCCACCCAAGCGCTCCAAGTATGCTTTCTTTATACTAAATAGATTCCAGTTAATTGAAAATAAGTTGATGTATTTATACTTTCATGGAAATGGTTACTGTGAAAGCTGTATCAATTAAATAAAATTAATACAACACATAGGATTTAATAGAAGGCCATATTTGTTTTCTAAGAGTTGAGCTATTGATTAGTGGTTAGTATATAATCAGGTTATAATTCTTTTTATTTGCCAGGGTCATATAATTTAAGGAAAGTTCTTTATTCTTCCTTACTTGGAGTGTGGGTGCTTTTAGCTTAATTGCTTTCCAGATATCGATTCCTTTTCTGCAACATATTGGTGACTTTTATCTTCAGATATAATGTGACTAGCCTTTTTTGTTCTGGAACAAAAGAGCTGTGAAAAGAGCCACATAATGTTTATTTTTGTTGTAAATGTGTGTGAAAATGGCTTATCAAACTGTCATTAATCTCATTTGTCAAGAAGGTATTTTTGTGCTGTGTCTGTAAGCTACTCAATTCAAGATTTTCCCATTAGAGAACAGCTTACAGTTAGTTTCAGGGTAATAGATTTAGGGAATTGATTTTCTGATTGAGAGAAAATGAAGCCATTAAGAAAGTAATATGACTGGGGCACCTGGGTGGCTTAGTCGGTTAAGCGTCCGACTTTCGCTTAGGTCATGATCTCACGGTTCATGGGTTCGAGCCCCGCGTCGGGCTCTG